>NC_084732.1:7824604-7847104 GCF_033978785.1 Entelurus aequoreus | reverse complement strand
AAGTCAGGGGTGTACAAACTATATATAAATTGTTGCGTTGACCAGCATTCCTCCAATGGGGAATTTAAATTGCTAGTCTCTCCCAGATTCTCCTATGGCACATAAGCTGATGTTTATATTCAATCACCAGGCAGAAATTGGTATTTTGTGGTTTATTCTCCAAGCTTAGAGGACAAACGTGAGACCAATCTAGCACCCCAGCGTTCCCCAGCCCGTTCCCGTTCGGTCTCCCCTCAAACCCCCGGAATTCCCGTGATCTTCCCTCTGTCCCTCGCCCCCACTCCCGTTGTTTAGACTACTCCGAGTTTTCTCTACTCTGACACATTCCAATCTAGAAGGCCAACACCTTACTATGAGACTCAAAAGAAGGAAGAATACTAGCTATTCTTTATATGACTATAGGAGTTTAGAAAGAAGTAACACTTCAATATGGATATGCTATATTTGGTTGTATTTTTCAATTAAAAATAATTTCGGGCAATAAAACATAAATACTCTTTTTTTTGTAAAGTTGGTGAAAAGTTTGATTGTGTGGGGAGTTATAAATATAGGATTAAATATGATCAAATTAATGTTTTTTTTCCACTTTTATTGGGAAGGTTGTTTGCCGTAACAGTAAAAAGTTAAAACTTGTATAATTAGCTCAAAAAAAATATGCATCACAATCTGTGTTATTTTTGTATTTTTATCAAATACTGTGTAAATGCTCCTAAATGTTCCAATTAAAATATTGCATTGTTTGTGTGGTTAATTAAAAAAAAATAAGGGCCAAAAGGACATGAATTACATTTTTCCTGTAAAGTTGGTAATAAAGTTTGGATGTGAGGAGTTATAAATATTGTATACAGAAAAATATTCCCAAATTACATTTTATTTCACTTTTTACCACCTAACAGTAAAAAGTTACACTTCTGGGTTTTTGTTTTTTTGTTTTTGTTGCGCCGTAAAAAGTCTTAATACTGTAAGTGTTTCACTTTTTACACACCAGCTGTTTGATTGTAGCGTCATTTTCCATTGACACATTTGGAGGCGTTAATATCGCCATGTAAATTCGCTAATGCTAATCAGTAGCATGTCAACAGCAAAGACAATGTATATTAGCTTCGGGCTAGCACATTTTTGGAAAAGTGGAGCCTGGATTGACTCATGTTGAAGAGTTTTTGGAGTCATTTGTTGAACATTGCAACATTATCGCCATCCCGGCCGTCTTCTGGGTGTCTTTTACAAGGTTCTCACCTTCGAATCTCCACCCGGCTTTCATTCCCGTCTCCTCCCCTTTGAGTGTTTCCGTGCAGACGGCGGCTGACAAGCTGTAAAACCTCGTATCGCCGCGTTGACCTATGCTCCGCCGCCCTCCTCGCCCGCCCTCTCCCCGCCCCTGCGTCGCCGATGCCGGCGAGCTGATAACAGCCTCTTTTATGTGTCGCTTAGCAGCACAAAGGGAGGCGGCCATTGATCAAATGCCAGCAGACTGATGGCGGCTCAACAGGCGTTTATTTTTTCTATTTTTTTTTTACGACACCGCAGAGGGAGCGGTTGGAAAAATGGACGATTCAAGTCGGGATGAGCACGCTAGGCGGAAAGTGACAGTTTGCGCTGAAAGAGAGCAAAGAAAGCTGTCGGCTTGAAGGAACACATTTCTTAACCCTTCCTGGGCCAAATCACTCATTTTCATTCCAGCACTCAGTTTTCAGGCCAGGATTTGTGTAGAAAATTGTTGTGTCGGCCCAGTTCTTCCTCCCAGGGAATATAAATTCAGTCAATCCCAAGATCTTTCAATGACATATATGCTGAGTAAGAAGGACCATCAAGACAGAATTGGAATATTTTCAAGTTTTACTAAAGCTTTAGGAGATCAGTTTAACCAATACATTCAGATTTTTGCCGCGCTCCAGCTTCCACATTTTTCATCGCAGAATTTCCCTTGACAAATTCCAAAAAATTCCCAGATTTCCAGGTTTTCCGGGACATTTTTCCCATTCAAAATGAATTGGCCATTTTTCCAACTTTCACCATTTCCACATTGTTCAACCTATTCAAACTATTCCACCTGCAACATGTTTCACCATCCTGGAAATTTAAACTGTCATTTTTACAAGTTCCAAAAAAATTCCAGGATTTTCCATATTTCCTGATTTTTTTTTCTTTATTCTGGCGACTACTCCTCCCACATTTTTCAAACCACTTCAACCGTTCCACCGTCAAAACATTCCTATTAATTAGGAAAAATTCCCAGTTTTCCAGGAATTCCGTAACACCATTTCTCAATTCAACATGTTACTACTTCAACATTTCTCGACTGATTTAAAAAATGTCAACGCAAACAATTTCAACTCATTCAGACCATTCAAATTTTTGACCATTTTCATAAGAATTCCAGATTTTCCCGAAATTCCCAATTTTTTTTGGAAATTTCCATTGAAATGAACGGGACATTCTTCAAAGTTCTAAAACTCCCACATGTGCCATCTACTTCAACCTGTTCCAACTTCAAAATATTTAGCCTGTTGAAAATTGTGTGCTGTAATTCAACAATTTAAAACAATTTCCAGGATTTCAGTTCAACTTCAGCATTTCCACATTGTTCAACCTATTCAAACTATTCCACTTGCAACATGTTTCACCATCCTGGAAATTTAAACTGTCATTTTTACAACTTCCAAAAAATTTCCAGGATTTTCCATATTTCCAGATTTTTTTTTTCTTTATTCTGGCGACTACTCCTCCCACATTTTTCAAACCACTTCAACCGTTCCACCGTCAAAATATTCCTATTAATTATGAAAAATTCCCAGTTTTCCCGAAATTCCAGGAATTCCGTAATACCATTTCTCAATTCAACACGTTGCTACTTCAACATTTCTCGACTGATTTAAAAAATGTCAACGCAAACAATTTCAACTCTTTCAGACCATTCAAATTTTTGACCATTTTCATAAGAATTCCCGATTTTCCCGAAATTCCCAATTTTTTTTGGAAATTTCCATTGAAATGAATGGGACATTCTTCAAAGTTCTAAAACTCCCACATGTGCCATCTAATTCAACCTGTTCCAACTTCAAAATATTTAGCCTGTTGAAAATTGTGTGCTGTAATTCAACAATTTAAAACAATTTCCAGGATTTCAGTTCAACTTCAGCATTGGAGCATTCACCTCATCTAGTTTGTCAGATTTCCCAGAATTTCCATCATTTCCACATTTTTCAACCGATTCAAACCATTTCACTTTCAACATATTCCACTCATCCTGGACATTCAAACTATAATTTTTTCAAGTTCCAAAAAATTCCAGGAATTTCCAAAATTATCGATTTTCCGAACCATATTTTCACCCTTTGTTCTGGCGACTACTCCTCCCACATTTTTCAAACCACTTCAACCGTTCCACCGTCAAAACATTCCTATTAATTACGAAAAATTCCCAGTTTTCCCGAAATTCCAGGAATTCCGTAACACCATTTCTCAAGTCAACATGTTGCTACTTCAACATTTCTCGACTGATTTAAAAAATGTCAACGCAAACAAGTTCAACTCATTCAGACCATTCAAATTGTTGACCATGTTCATAAGAATTCTAGATTTTCCCGAAATTCCCAATTTTTTTGGAAATTTCCATTAAAATGATTGTAACATTCTTCAAAGTTCTAAAACTCCCACATGTGCCATCTACTTCAACCTGTTCCAACTTCAAAATATTTAGCCTGTTCAAAATTGTGTGCTGTAATTCAACAATTTAAAACAATTTCCAGGATTTCAGTTCAACTTCAGCATTTCCACATTGTTCAACCTATTCAAACTATTCCACCAGCAACATGTTTCACCATCCTGGAAATTTAAACTGTCATTTTTACAAGTTCCAGAAAAATTCCAGGATTTTCCTTATTTCCTGATTTTTTTTTCTTTATTCTGGCGACTACTCCTCCCACATTTTTCAAACCACTTCAACCGTTCCACCGTCAAAACATTCCTATTAATTAGGAAAAATTCCCAGTTTTCCCGAAATTCCAGGAATTCCGTAACACCATTTCTCAATTCAACATGTTACTACTTCAACATTTCTCGACTGATTTAAAAAATGTCAACGCAAACAATTTCAACTCATTCAGACCATTCAAATGTTTGACCATTTTCATAAGAATTCCCGATTTTCCCGAAATTCCCAATTTTTTTTGGAAATTTCCATTGAAATGAATGGAACATTCTTCAAAGTTCTAAAACTCCCACATGTGCCATCTAATTCAACCTGTTCCAACTTCAAAATATTTAGCCTGTTCAAAATTGTGTGCTGTAATTCAACAATTTAAAACAATTTCCAGGATTTCAGTTCAACTTCAGCATTGGAGCATTCACCTCATCTAGTTTGTCAGATTTCCCAGAATTTCCATCATTTCCACATTTTTCAACCGATTCAAACCATTTCACTTTCAACATATTTCACTCATCCTGGAAATTCAAACTATCATTTTCCCAAGTTACAAAATGTTCCAGGAATTTCCAGAATTCTCTGTTTTTCAAACCCTATTTTCACCCTTTTTTCTGGCGACAACTCCTCCCACATTTTTCAACCCACTTCAACCGTTCCACCTTATCTAGTTCTTCTTCTCTAGATTTTGGCGCCCTCTAACTTCCACATTTTTCAACCGATTCAAACCATTCTACTTTAAACATATTCCACTCATCCTGGACATTCAAACTATAATTTTTTCAAGTTCCAAAAAATTCCAGGAATTTCCAAAATTATCGATTTTCCAAACCATATTTTCACCCTTTGTTCTGGCGACTACTCCTCCCACATTTTTCAACTCACTTCAACCGTTCCACCGTCAAAACATTCCTCTGAATCAGGACAAAAAAACGAAGTTGTTTTTCGAACTGAAAAAATTCCCAGTTTTCCCAAAATTCCAGGAATTTCGTAATACCATTTCTCAATTCAACATGTTATTACTTCAACATTTCTCGACCGATTTGAAAAATGTCAACACCAAACATTTCAAATCATTCAGACCATTTTCAAAAAAATTCCCGCTTTCACAAAATTCCCAATTTTGGGGGGAAATTCCCATTGAAATCCATGGGACATTCCTCAAAGTTCCACATTTCCCACATTTTTCATCTGATTCAAACTGTTCCAACTACAAAATATTCGGCCTGTTCGGGAATTGTGTGCTCTACTTCAACAATTTCAAAAAAAAATTCCAGGATTTCAGTTCAACTTCAGCATTGGAGCATTCACACACAATTCCTTCAGAGATTTCCCCATCTAGTTTATTCTTCTACCATCCACATTTTTCATCGGATTCAAACCGTTCCAACTTCAAACTGTTCAGCCTATTCGGGAATCACAAAATTTCCCTTGACAAATTCCAAACATTCCCAGATTTCCCAGAATTCCAGGTTTTCCGGGACATTTATCAAACTTCTACCATTGTTCAACCTATTCAAACTATTCCACCTGCAACACGTTCCACCATCCTGGAAATTGAAACTGTCATTCTTACAAGATCAAAAAAAATCCAGGGTTTTCCAGAATTCCTGCTTTTCCAAAGCCTTATTTCCACCCTTTTTTCTGGCGACTAACCCTCCCACATTTTTCAAGCCACTTCAACCGTTTTGCTGTCAAAACATTCCAATTAATCAGGAAAAAAAACACATTTTTTTTTTGAATTTGAAACATTTCTATGGACTGGACTCTCATTACTATGTTAGATCCACTATGGACTGGAGTCTCACTATTATGTTAGATCCATTATGGACTGGACTCTCACAATATTATGTTAGATCCACTATGGACTGGACTCTCACTATTATGTTAGATCCACAATGGACTGGACTCTCATTACTATGTTAGATCCACTATGGACTGGACTCTCATTACTATGTTAGATCCACTATGGACTGGACTCTCACTATTATGTTAGATCCAATATGGACTGGACTCTCACAATATTATGTTAGATCGACTATGGACTGGACTCTCACTATTATGTTAGATCCACTATGGACTGGACTCTCACTATTATGTTAGATCCAATGCGGACTGGACTCTCACTATTATGTTAGATCCACTATGGACTGGACTCTCACTATTATGTTAGATCCACTATGGACTGGACTCTCACTATTATGTTAGATCCACTATGGACTGGACTCTCACTATTATGTTAGATCCACTATGGACTGGACTCTCACTATTATGTTAGATCCACTATGGACTGGACTCTTACTATTATATTAGATCCACTATGGACTGGACTCTCACTATTATGTTAGATCCACTATGGACTGGACTCTCACTATTATGTTAGATCCACTATGGACTGGACTCTCACTATTATGTTAGATCCACTATGGACTGGACTCTCACTATTATGTTAGATCCACTATGGACTGGACTCTTACTATTATATTAGATCCACTATGGACTGGACTCTCACTATTATGTTAGATCCACTATGGACTGGACTCTCACTATTATGTTAGATCCACTATGGACTGGACTCTCACACTATTATGTTAGATCCACTATGGACTGGACTTTCACAATATTATGTTAGATCCACTATGGACTGGACTCTCACACTATTATGTTAGATCCACTATGGACTGGACTCTCACTATTATGTTAGATCCACTATGTACTGGACTCTCACTATTATGTTAGATCCACTATGGACTGGACTCTCACTATTATGTTAGATCCACTATGGACTGGACTCTTACTATTATATTAGATCCACTATGGACTGGACTCTCACTATTATGTTAGATCCACTATGGACTGGACTCTCACTATTATGTTAGATCCACTATGGACTGGACTCTTACTATTATATTAGATCCACTATGGACTGGACTCTCACTATTATGTTAGATCCACTATGGACTGGACTCTTACTATTATATTAGATCCACTATGGACTGGACTCTCACTATTATGTTAGATCCACTATGGACTGGACTCTCACACTATTATGTTAGATCCACAATGGACTGGACTCTCACACTATTATGTTAGATCCACTATGGACTGTGGCTTGTGCAGCCCTTTGAGACACTCGTGATTTATGGCTATATAAGTTGATTGATTGATTGATTGAGACGAGGTAGGTAGGAGGTGGGGATTGAACCAGGAACCCTCAGGTTGCTGGCACGGCCACTCTCCCAACTGCCGTCCCCAGGTCTGACCTATACACTACTGCCATCTAATGTCTTGGAATTGCAACTGCATGCAAAGTTTAAGATATAATAATTAACAGAAATTGGCATTGTGTAGCTTTAAATGTGACCGGTAAGGCGATACTGTCCTTGTTTTTGGGTGTCACGGAATGATACCAAAGATAGTAGCAATCATGGGAGTTGGGATTTAGAGATCTTTCAGGGCTACACAAATTTAGAACGTTTTGTTCAGCCGTCAGAACCAAGAATAGACGAACAATGGCGACTTAATTCTGGTGCTGCTGACAGAGACTCCTCCAACTGTCCCAAGTGTCAAAGAATCATCGCCTACGTGGTGGTGGTGGTGGTGGTGGTGGTGGTGTGTGTGTGTGGGGGGTGATCAAGATGGAGAACTTGCGTCAGCATTTAATTACGGTGGAAGAAATAAAAGGCCACTTTGTCTCTCCCAAAAAGCACAGACTTGCGGAAGTGTCTGTTGTGCTAATCACCCTGATTGCGTTTATTTTTTAGGGGACACGAGCATCCTTCAAATGTCGGTCGCAGCATCCAAAACAAAATGTCAAAGACAAAAGTGTCAGCAGGGGTTTGAGGTCCACTCTGACTCATACATTCTGGTATACCGTTATTTTCGGACTATAAGGCGCACTTAAAACCATTTCATTTTCTCAAAAACTCGACAGTGCGCCTTATAACCCATTTTGGTTGTGCTTACCGACCTCAAAGTTATTTTATTTGGTACATGGTGTAATGATAAGTGTGACCAGCAGATGGCAGTCACACACAAGAGATACGTGTAGACTGCAATATGATGGCAGTCACACATAAGATAGCATCATCATCATCATCGGCGGTCACTCGAACGAGTATGACGAGCCTCCTGGTAGGGGTGTATCCCTTTATGGAGGATGCCTGTGTGTGACTTTGTTTAACGTGGGGAGACTGGTGCACAGACAGTCACCACACGATCCTTGACAGAATCGGGTCAGGGTCCAGTGGCATGGAGTCCAAGACGACCGGGGACCGCCATCGCAGCCGTTGTGGTAGTTCTTGAATCTACCGTCTTCCGCCTGCTCCGCCGTTGAGGTCTTCACCGTATCCCTGGCTAGGGGGCAGTCAGGTACTAGGCATTGACCAAGGGCCACCTGGGGTAACAGTAGTAAAGGGGTTATCGTCCTAGTGGCCCAAGACCCCATAGAGGAGCCTCCACTGCCGGATGCCCTTTAACGTCATGCCCAGAACATACATAAGATATACGTGTAGACTGCAATATGATGGCAGTCACACATAAGAGATACGTGTAGACTGCAATATGACTCAAGTGAACAACACCAACATTTTATATATGTTCCATTTAAAATATAGAACATTACACACGGCGCTCAAAAATCTTGCAATCAATCAATCAATCAAAGTTTACATATTTAGCCCTAAATCACGAGTGTCTCAAAGGTATGCACAAGCCACAACGACATCCTCGGCTCAGATGCCACATCAGGGCAAGGAAAAACTCAACCCAATGGGATAACATTGGCGACCGGTCCCTAGGAGGAGTTCTATGAAGTATGTGAGAGTCCAGTCCATAGTGGATCTAACATAATAGTGAGAGTCCAGTCCATAGTGGATCTAACATAATAGTGTGAGAGTCCAGTCCATAGTGGATCTAACATCATATTGTGAGAGTCCAGTCCATAGTGGATCTAACATAATAGTGTGAGAGTCCAGTCCATAGTGGATCTAACATAATATTGTGAGAGTCCAGTCCATAGTGGATCTACCATAATATTGTGAGAGTCCAGTCCATAGTGGATCTAACATAATAGTGTGAGAGTCCAGTCCATAGTGTATCTAACATAATAGTGTGAGAGTCCAGTCCATAGTGGATCCAACATAATAGTGAGAGAGTCCAGTCCATAGTGGATCTAACATAATAGTGAGAGAGTCCTGTCCATAGTGGATCTAACATAATATTGTGAGAGTCCAGTCCATAGTGGATCTAACATAATATTGTGAGAGTCCAGTCCACAGTGGATCTAACATAATAGTGTGAGAGTCCAGTCCTTAGTGGATCTAACATAATAGTGTGAGAGTCCAGTCCATAGTGGATCTAACATAATATTGTGAGAGTCCAGTCCATAGTGGATCTAACATAATAGTGGGAGTCCAGTCCATAGTGGATCTCACATAATAGTGTGAGAGTCCAGTGCATAGTGGATCCAACATACTAGATGGCAGTCACACATAAGAGATACGTGTAGACTGCAATATGATGGCAGTCACCCATAAGAGATACGTGTAGACTGCAATATGACTCAAGTGATCAATACCAACATTTTATATATGTTCAATTGAAAATATAGAACATTACACACGACACTCAAAAATCTAGCAATCAATCAATCAATCAAAGTTTACATATATAGCCCTAAATCACGAGTGTCTCAAAGGGCTGCACAAGCCACAACGACTCAGATCCCACATCAGGTCAAAGAAAAAACTCAACCCAATGGGATAACAATGAGAAACCTTTGGAGGGGACCGCAGATGTGGAGACCCCGACAACAGTAAGACACTTATGTGCAATACAGAACACAGTAGAAGCGGGAAGAACTGTAAGGGGGAGCAGAAACTAGAAAGGAATCAAATCACCTACTAGATTAGGACACACCAGAATAAGAATAAGAATAAGACATTGCACCACAGTAGGTGGCGGTAAGCACCTTCAATGTGAAGTGCCCCGCCCTTAAAAAAAAAAACAGCAGCAGCTCTTATTTTGTAAATCCGTTTCCTGCTGTGTGTGTTTTCAACATACTACTTTCTAAAAAAAAAAAGCTGCCGGTCACAGTTGGTCCTGATCACTAATCGGTAGGATTGGCTGCATTTGTCCACTGCAGAGGACCAATGAATTCAAAGTTAACACAACTAAAATGGCTGACATGAGAGGTGGTCACAGTCTTAGAAGTTACTTTGCTGGTAAGCGAGAGACAGAAAAGTTTGTCTGTTTTCAAGGATTTTGGCTCGGGGGTCAGAAGGCGCAGGTTCAAGACGGCCGCGATCCAACAAAGGTGGACTTTAAAGTTGTTCCTGGACCCGTGCTGACGCGGAAGCATTCCTGAAGGTAACCTTTGGTGTTCTCTCCTCACTCGTCAACGCGGCGTCTCTTCTCCTACGTTCTGGTGGCAGCGGTCCCTTGCCGCCGCCGTGTCAGCACTGTGCTTCACCCGGCCGTCACTTGTCAATCAAACTCCGGCATGTGACCCTTCTTGTCCTTGGACTGACGAGCTGACAAGTTTTTTCTCTCCTCAAAGTTTGTTTGGCGCAGCTGAGGCGAGAGAAAGACGAGTTTCAACTGGACAGGTTGGGGCACTCGAAATCAAATTAGGCAGGGACCTTTATTTTTTTTAGTAACCAGAAGTGTCCCCAAAGACATTGGCCCTTACTACTACTTTTTGGGGAAAAACGTCCATGGACTCTGGAGAGGACTAACAGAACTGAATGTCCTGAAGGACCTCCAAACAAACTTATCCTTAAAAGTCCTGGTGCTACTAAAGGTCTGGAATGTACCCTAATGAGTCCAGGGGCTCTTTTGAGTGCATTTCAGACCTTTCAGACAACCCAATTCATCATTGTCAATCACTCAGTCATTCAAATGTCATTTATTAATAAAAATTGCAACAAAAAGTGCTATACAGACTTAAAAACAATGCCCGATGACCCACATCCCTCGGGTCCAACACACAGACACACACAGTTGAATGCATGTCTGAGTACAGAGGAGCCAGGTGAAGAAACACTATCATTGGGACCACTTGAATTCTTTTGGGACCATGCCAGACCCCTCAAGGGCAGGAATATATATTTATATGTTTAGACACATATACAGTGTTTCCCACACATTCATTTATTTGTGGCGGCTCGCCACGAAAGAATTAAGGCCGCCACAAAATATATATATATATATATATATATATATATATATATATATATATATATATATATATATATATATATATATATATATATATATATATATATATATATATATATATTTTTTTTTTTTTTTTTTTTTTTTTTTAAATTTTCATTTTTTATTTATTTATTTATTTATTTATTTATTTATTTATTTATTTATTTATTTTTTGGTCCTGTCCATCTTCTCAGGCAAATCATATAGTAGATGTAGATGCCCATATTGGCTGTTCAGATTTACTTTACAAAAGAGAAGTGTAGGATCAAGATTTTTGGAGCTCTTTGTTCAGTGGATCAGATGTTTGATGAAGCTTTGTGTCTATCTACCACCACTACTGTTTTCTGTTTATTTGTTACTGACTGTGGCAGGACACCTCTGCCTCTGTTTTACTTTATGTTGCTGGTAAATAATATGGTTGTAGTAGTAGGCTAAAGTTACATTTTTTAGTATGCACTAATTAAAGGGGCAGAGCTTTAAGAGACATTTTAGCTTTTATATTTTTAGATATATTTTTTGTAAGAACCACAATTAATAAATATATTTCAGTGAATAACATATTGTTCAAATCTGTATATAAATATGTACATAAAGTGTTGTAATTATATTGTAAAATGGATGGATGGATGGACGTTTAAAACAAAACTGTTATTATTAATTAGTAAGTATACATTTTTTGAGCCTTTATAGAGAAAATCATGTCATTGTAGTAAATTATGCAAATTACTCGATGATGTCATGGTGACCACGCCCATAGCCACGCCCCCACCGCCACAGGTATCTTGGCAGTTTATGGGAAACACTGATATAGTTATATTTATAGCGTCTGTGTGACAGAACTCTACTCCAAGGCCTAAACGGGTTCAATTTGGACCGGGTAAATACTTGGCTTAAAGGATCCATATGTAATAATTTCATGTCAAGTCATCATTTAATGGCCATGATAGGTTGATTGGCAACACTAAATGGTCCCTAGTGTGTGAATGTGAGTGTGAATGTTGTCTGTCTGTCTGTGTTGGCCCTGCGATGAGGTGGCGACTTGTCCAGGGTATACCCTGCCTTCCGCCCGAATGCAGCTGAGATAGGCACCAGCACCCCCGCGACCCCAAAAGGGACAAGCAGTAGAAAATGTATGGATGGATGGATGTCAAAAGGCATTAATAAATCATGTTCTTTTCGAATACCTCTATAACTGATAACAGTACTTCGGCCGGGATATGCTCATTTCAAAAGGAGATTTACAGCCCCGAAATCTTGTTATTGTTTTCATCTCGATGCCCCGCCCTCTACCGTTTGACCAATTAGAAAGTCCGTGAGTGTGTCACATCCAGGTTGTCAGTTACGCACCGCCATCTTTGTCTGGCTACTGCCACTGGTAAAGTTACTAAACATGTCAGACCTTAGTCGATCTAAAAGTTACCATTCTCAAATTATTCATGACAAAGCCAGGAACAAAGCAACGATTTGTATGGGGAATGCCTTTGGGAGATGGATAGAATTAAAGGCGGACAAGATTTTTTTGATGTAACACCAAACTTGCTAATTTCCTCCTTGATAGGTAAATCAGGCATTTACGATTTCATATTACTTGTAATGAATGGAAATGGACATTTGGTATGTAAACTATATTGTCCAATACAGTCTATGATCTTGTCTAACAAAGCTAGTATGTTCATGCAACGAATGCTTAGCATGCTAGCCCGTTCAATGACACATCAACATATAGGCTAACGTGGGACATATATGCCCGTTAGCCGGTATGTCGATGTGTATTCGAACAGGGCAACATGTATTTTCGACAAATAAAACCTATGTGGATATGTGTAGTGTCAGTGCCTATTTCCTTCTCAATATGCTGATACGCTGAGGGAAATGGGTTACAACATTAGCACGGCTGTCATCATGGCGATGTTTGCATATTGTGGACTACATGTACCAAGTTATATGGCAAGCTGAAACGTTTGAAACAGTAGCCTATAGGCATACCTTGGTAAAATGTCTCCTCTTTAGTTTTGGCTGTACGTTAAGCTGCTAAGCATGCTCTACTTATTTTCACCAGTATAACTATTGCTAGCGTTGGTTGTAGTTAGTTTTAGTCTTTGTTTTCTGATGGTACTGACAACAACCATATGATTGTTGTGATAATGTACACAGGCATGACGTACTTCTTCCTGAAAATAGCCCAATATCTGTGTACAAGGTGTGGGTTAGAGATTTGTTAATGAGAAAACGCTTGTCTATTCAGCTATTATAGTCCCAGCACCTCAACCCCTAGTAAGAGGCAGTGGAAGTTTGAAGTTCATTGGAGTAGCCCAGTCCATCCAGCTGGATTCGGCTGCGTATCTGGCAACCTCAGTCAGGGAGAGCGGCAGGGGACTACGGAACTTTGACCATGATTGCAGTACCATTTCTGTCCACATTATTACATTCAGGTTGGGAAAAAACTAATAACTATTCTGTAACCCAACCATTGGCAAAAGTAAACAAGAGCAGAATCGTTTGTGAAACCTCTAAAATCGAGCTCCTTTCTGGTTGCACAATTCGGAACTCGTTTCGTAACTCGTTCTGGTTGCACAATTCGGAACTTGTTTCGGAACTCCTTCGTTTCTGTCCACATTATTACATTCAGGTTGGGAAAAAACGAATAACTATTCTGCAACCCAACCATTGGCAAAAGTAAACAAGAGCAGAATCGTTTGTGAAACCTCTAAAATCGAGCTCCTTTCTGGTTGCACAATTCGGAACTCGTTTCGGACACCACCCAATGAACAGCGTATGTTCGGTCTTTGGAGTAAGAGGCAGTGGACGTTTGAAGTTCCTTGGAGTAGCCCAGTCCATCCAGCTGGATTCGGCTGCGTATCTGGCAACCTCAGTCAGGGAGAGCGGCAGGGGACTACGGAACTTTGACCGTGATCGCAGTACCATTTCTGTCCACATTATTACATTCAGGTTGGGAAAAAACGAATAACTATTCTGCAACCCAACCATTGGCAAAAGTAAACAAGAGCAGAATCGTTTGTGAAACCTCTAAAATCGAGCTCCTTTCTGGTTGCACAATTAGGAACGCGTTTCGGAACTCGTTCTGGTTGCACAATTCGGAACTTGTTTCGGAACTCATTCGTTTCTGTCCACATTATTACATTCAGGTTGGGAAAAAAACTAATAACTTTTCTGCAACCCAACCATTGGCAAAAGTAAACAAGAGCAGAATCGTTTGTGAAACCTCTAAAATCGAGCTCCTTTCTGGTCGCACAATTCGGAACTCGTTTCGGACATCACCCAATGAACAGCGTATGTTCGGTCTTTGGAGTATTCCCCCCCCCCTCCGTTGTCCAGTTCCCCTCCAACGCCTCGCTCTCCCCCGTCTCCCGATTGACATTTTTCCAAACGCGGGACCAAAATACCCCGATCAGAAGCGCAGCCGCCATCCTGCCTGAGGAGCACTCGGCTATCACGGCTAATTCCTGAATACTGGCGCCGCTTCAGGTCGAGAGCCTCTTCTGGGCTTTTTCACGGAAGTTCAAGGAGGCTTTTCTGGCGTCAGCCGCTCGCACAGGTGCAGAGACAAAGAGCCGTAATTATCATCCCAACCTTTTTTCTCTCTCTCTCTCTCTCTCTCTCTCTCTCTCTCTCTCTCTCTCTCTCTCTCTCTCTCTCTCTCTCTCTCTCTCTCTCACTCTCAGATGTGCGTTGTGGAAATGCTGGCGCCTGAGTCCTGCATGGAAACTAAAGACGAGGCCTCGCGAGGACTTCAGTGCGCCGGGAAGAGCTCTTAAGCCTCCTTTTGTCCGTGAAATGTTTGTTTGTTGGAGGAAGTCCTAGTTCGGTGTGCAGATGTTGACAATAAATCAGACTGAATAGCATCAACAAGCCTTTATTATAATGAAGGACGTCTCATCCCGGGCAGTCGATACGTGTTCAGTTTTTTAAAAGTACAAGGTCTACTGAAATCTCATCTATAGACAGTTTGAGACCATGTCCTCAGATGTGTCGGGTGCTGAAAGAACAGGGCTTGGTTTTTTAGAAGCTCTTTGTCACCAGAAGTGGCCTCAAATGATTGAGGTTGGGGTTATTCTTAGACTGCCAAATAGGACCTTGGCCCCGAAAAAGGCCCTGGTTCCACCAAAAGGGCCGTCAACGGTATCTCTGTCCACCAAATGTTAGGGACATGGTCCATTTATTGGAATCTGTAAGAGTATTGACCAGAACCAGACTGGATCGCAATGTTTTAGCCAAGGGGTGTTCAAAGTTTGACCCTCAGCAGATCAATCAATCAAACATATACATTTATTAATACCATACTTGCCAACCTTGAGACCTCCGATTCCGGGAGGTGGGGGGTGGAGGGTGGGGTGGGGCGTGGTCGGGGGTGGGGCAGGGGCGTGGCGGGGTGTGTTTGGGGGCGGGGGCGTGGTTGGGGCGTGGTTAAGAGGGGAGGAGTATACAGCTAGAATTCACCAACTCGAGTATTTCATATATATATATATATATATATATATATGTCTTAATTAGATTATCCAAAAAATAGTGCTCGATACCGTGGTAGAGCGTAATATGTATGTGTGGGAAAAAATCACAAGACTATTTCATCTCTGAGATGAAATAGTCTTGTGATTTTTTCCCACACATACATATATATATATATATATATATATATATATATATATATATATATATATATATATATATATATATGAAATACTTGACTTTCAGTGAATTCTAGTTATATATATTTATTTATACATTTATTTTATTATATATATAAATAAAAGAAATACTTGAATTTCAGTGTTCTGGAGGCTATCCAGTAGATGGCAGTATTGTTCTGTTTAAGAGTGTCATGCACAACATTGCTGTTTACGGCAGACGAACTGCTTTACGGTAGACGAAAACGGGACTGCTGTTGTTGTGTGTTGTTACCGCGCTAGGAGGACGTTAATGAAACTGCCTAACAATAAATCCACAAAAGAAACCAAGAACTCGCCCTCGATCATTCTACAGTTATAACGTGATTGGGCAGGCACGCTGTTTGTATCGTGGGAAAGCGGACGTGTCCCCACTCAGGTCCGCATGGAGCTGGAGAGGGCGTGGCCTACAGCTGCGGCTGAATTCCGGGAGTTTATCGGGAGAAACTTTTTTCCGGTAGGTTTTCGGGAGAGGCGCTGAATTCCGGGAGTCTCCCGGTAAAACCGGGAGGGTTGGCAAGTATGATTTATACAGCCCTCGATCACAAATGCCTCAAAGGGCTTCACAAACCACGTCGAGTTTCTCGAATCGGAACCCACATCCGGGCAAGAAAAAACTCAACCCAATGGGAACAATGTAGATCCAAGTCCTAAAAATGAAATTAATTGATTGTCCTAAGTTGTGACTCACACTCTTTGTCCCAGTTACAGTGCCCTCTGGTGGTTATTTTATAGATTACATCTTTTAGGACATTTTAGAACTGCTGTCGAAACGGGACAAGCGGCAGAAAAATGGATGGATGGATGGATGGTCCTCCCTTGACTCCACCTAGTGGCCAATTCACAGAATGCACTTTAGCAAATACATCGACCTCCTCGGATCTGAATCCACGGGCAAGAAAAAAACTTAACCCAATGGGAACAATGTGATTGTCCTAAGTCAGGGGTCAGCAACCTGGGGCTCTCTTTAGTGCCGCCCTAGTGACTCCCTGGACCTCTTTCAGAGATGTGTAAAAATGGAAAAATATTTTTTGTTTTAATACATTTTTTGTAGGAGGACAAACACGACACAAACTTTCCTAATTGTTAGAAATCCCACTGTTTATGTTACACATACTTCTCTGATGAGAGTATTTGGCAAGCACCGTTTTGTCCTACTAAATTCAGCGATCCTTGAACTCACCGTGGTTTGTTTACATGTACAACTTTCTCCTACGCTGCCACAGAAAGACGTGTTTTATGCCACTTCTTCTTTTGTCTCATTTTGTCCACCAAACTTTTTATGCTGTGCGTGAATGCACTAAAGGTGAGCTTTGTTGATTTCATTGATTTGCTGGAGTGCTTATCAGGCATACTTGGTCAATACATGACTGCAAACTAATCGATGCTAACATGCTATTTAGGCTAGCTGTATGTACATATTGCATCACTAAGCCTCATTTGTACGTATATTTGAGCTCTTTTATAATAAATAAATGGGTTGTACTTGTATAGCGCTTTTCTACCTTCAAGGTACTCAAAGCGCTTTGACAGTATTTCCACATTTACCCATTCACACACACATTCACACACTGATGGCGGGAGCTGCCATGCAAGGCGCTAACCAGCAGCCATCAGAGGCAAAGGGTGAAGTGTCTTGCTTTTAATGTCCTTTACTTGTATGTGTTGCCTTCATTATAAGACTTATATACGGCTTTTTGCGGCTCCAGACTGATTAGTTTTTTGTATTTTTGGTCCACTATGGCTCTTTCAACGTTTTGGGTTGCCTACCCCTGCCTTCAGTTGTCACTCACACTCTGCTTGACTCATTTCACTTGATCAAACATTCTACGCTAAAAAAAACAAGAAAGTACGTATGATTCCTGCTGATACCAGATTAGATCCATATCTCTAGCTCGAAACCTGAGCTGGAAACCCTGGCTACAAACCCTAATCAAAAACCCTAACCATTAATTCCGGACTCAAGTCCAACCATTAAACACCAACCTGAGAGACCTGAACCTCGGCCTTGCCCTAACCACTAAAACCATTTGACAGGAACGCAGTAGAAATATGTTCACAGTCCAAGGTTGATCTCGTCAGGAATGTTTAGATCTTTAGGACAACACAGTTCCTATTGGCCACACAAAAATGCTCACACTCGTATGAAACGGTCCAATCAGAGGCCAGATAGGATTCGACCCAAGCAAACCAATTAAACATGTTTAAGTCTTCCTGCTGGCCATTAAAGAGGAGCTAAAACTGGAACGGTTACCAGATTAGACCATATCTCTAGCTCGAAACCTGAGCTGGAAACCCTGGTTACAAACCCTAATTAAAAACCCTAACCATTGATTCCGGCCTCAATTCCAACCATTAAACACCAACCTGAGAGACCTGAACCTCGGCGTTGCCCTAACCACTAAAACCATTTGACAGGAACGCAGTAGAAATATGTTCACAGTCCAAGGTTGATCTCGTCAGGAATGTCTAGATCTTTACGACAACACAGTTCCTATTGGCCACACAAAAACGAAGATTGTTCTGCACATGCTCACACTCGTATGAAACGGTCCAATCAGAGGCCAGATAGGATTCGACCCAAGCAAACCAATCAAACATGCTTAAGTCTTCCTGCTGGAACATTAAAGAGGAGCTAAAACTGGAACGGGGGGAAATGTGGGGGTCGGGGTGGTGGTGCTCAGGTGCGTCTAGCTGGCTTCAGTTTCCCGGTTACCTTTTGCTACAGCTCAGCTAATCATCCGGCTCAGCGGTCGGTCCGCCGGCAGGATTCCAGACCCTCCCGCTGCCGGCCCGGTCTTAGCCTCAATTAGTCAGGAATTAAAAGTCCTGCTTCACAGTTCGGATCAGCACGAGGCGCAGCTGCTTAATTACAGATATGCGGAGGCCTCCTCAAACCCTTGAAAACTGGAGGATGAGAAACACATGTATTCCATCTTGTGGGGCTCGTATAATACTACATCAGGAGGTCGTCTACAGCCACAGCTGGTCATGCCAAATGCGTTTTGACTCAGCGCTAATAAGAGACCCCGGTTGTAATCACCTAAGTAGACCACATATTCAGCAACTGTACTTGAAACTGGAGTTTAAAATTGGGGTTAGGGATTGAGATTAGTGTTCAAAAATAGGGTTGGAGTTTTATAAGAGGGTTTCCGGTTGGGATTTCAAACTAAAGTTTGAGGTTAAAATTAGAATAGGGTGTTCCATTCAGGGTTCAAATTTGAGATCTCCGGATAAGTTTACAAATTAGTTAGGGGTCACTTTAGGGTTATGGTCTTAAATTAGGGTCTAGGTCTTACATGACTGTTTCCGGTTACGGTTTTAAATTAGTTAGATGGTCAAATTAAGGTTAGGGTTTAAAATTTGAGGGTTTTGAAATAGGGTTTCAAACAAAGTTGAGGGTTTGAAATTATTCTTCAAAATTAGGGTTGGGGTTTTATAAGAGGGTTTCCGGTTGGGATTTAAAACTAAAGTTTGAGGTTCAAATCAGGGTTGCCGTTTGAATTTGGAGTTTAAAATTAGAATTGGGTGTTCAATTCAGGGTTCAAATTTGAGATTTCCTGATAAGTTTACAAATTAAATAGGGGGTCACTTAAGAGTTGGGTTCAAAATCAGGGTTTAGGTTTTAAGGTTAGTGTTTCCGGTTACGATTTCTAATTAGTCAGATGGTCAAATTAAGGTTGGGGTTTCAAATTAGAGTTCAGAATTTGTGTTTTGAAATAGGGTTTGAAACTCATTTTAGGATTTGAAATTAGTCTTTAAAATTAGGGTTGGGGTTTAATAAGAAGGTTTACGGTCGGTATTTCAAACTAAAGTTTAAGGTTCAAATGAGGGTTGCAGTTTTAATTTGGAGTTTAAAATTAAAATCGGGTGTTCCATTCAGGGTTCGAATTTGAGATTTCTTAAATAAGTTTACAAACTAGTTAGGGGGTCACATTAGGGTTAGGGTCTGAAATTGGGGTTCAAAATTGGGGTTTAGGTCTTAAATGAGTGTTTCCGGTTACGGTTTCTAATTAGCCAGATGCTCAAATTAAGGTTAGGGTTTAAAATTACAGTTCAGAATTTGGGTTTTGAAATAGGGTTTCAAACCTAAGTTGAGGGTTTGAAATTAGCGTTCAAAATTAGGGTTGGGGTTTAATAAGAAGGTTTCCGGTCGGGATTTCAAACTAAAGTTTGAGGTTCAAATGAGGGTTGCAGTTTAACATTGGAGTTTAAAATTAGAATCGGGTGTTCCATTCAGGGTTCAAATTTGAGATTCCCTGATAAGTTTACAAATTAGTTAGGGGGTCACTTTAGCATTGGGTTCAAAATTAGGGTTTAGGTTTTAAAGTTAGTGTTTCCGGTTACGGTTTCTAATTAGTCAGATGGTCAAAACAAGGTTAGGGTTTCAAATTAGAGTTCAGAATATGGGTTTTGAAATAGGGTTTCAAACTAATTTTAGGGTTTGACATTAGTGTTTAAAATTAGGGTTGGGGTTTTATAAGCGGGTTTCCGGTCAGGATTTCAAACTAAAGTTTGAGGTTCAAATGAGGGTTGCAGTTTTAATTTGCAGTTTAAAATAAAAATTGGTGTTCCATTCAGGGTTCAAATTTGAGATTTTTAAATAAGTTTACAAATTAATTAAGGGGTCACATTAGGGTTAGGGTCTGAAATTGGGGTTCAAAATTGGGGTTTAGGTCTTAAATGAGTGTTTCCGGTTATGGTTTCTAATTAGCCAGATGGTCAAATTAAGGTTAGGGTTTCAAATTACAGTTCAGAATTTGGGTTTTGAAATAGGGTTTCAAACTAAGTTGAGGGTTTGAAATTAGCGTTCAAAATTAGGGCAGGGGTTTTATAAGAAGGTTTCCGGTTGGGATTTCAAACTAAAGTTTGAGGTTCAAATGAGGGTTGCAGTTTGAATTTGGAGTTTAAAATTAGAATCGGGTGTTCCATTCAGGGTTTAAATTTAAGATGTCCTGAGAAGATTACAAATTAGTTAGGGGGTCACTTTAGCGTTGGGTTCAAAATTAGGGTTTAGGTTTTAAAGTTAGTGCTTCCGGTTACGGTTTCTAATTAGTCAGATGGTCAAATTAAGGTTAGGGTTTCAAATTAGAGTTCAGAATACGGGTTTTGAAATAGGGTTTCAAACTAATTTTAGGGTTTGACATTAGTGTTTAAAATTAGGGTTGGGGTTTTATAAGCGGGTTTCCGGTCAGGATTTCAAACTAAAGTTTGAGGTTCAAATGAGGGTTGCAGTTTTAATTTGGAGTTTAAAATAAAAATTGGTGTTCCATTCAGGGTTCAAATTTGAGATTTTTAAATAAGTTTAAAAATTAATTAGGGGGTCACATTTGGTTAAGGGTCTGAAATTGGGGTTCAAAATTGGGGTTTAGGTCTTAAATGAGTGTTTCCGGTTATGGTTTCTAATTAGCCAGATGGTCAAATTAAGGTTAGGGTTTCAAATTACAGTTCAGAATTTGGGTTTTGAAATATGGTTTCAAACTAATTTCAGGGTTTGAAATTAGTGTTTAAAATTAGGGTTGGGGTTTAATAAGAAGGTTTCCGGTCGGGATTTCAAACTAAAGTTTGAGGTTCAAATGAGGGTTGCAGTTTGACATTGGAGTTTAAAATTAGAATCGGGTGTTCCATTCAGGGTTTAAATTTGAGATGTCCTGATAAGTTTACAAATTAGTTAGGGGGTCACTTTAGCGTTGGGTTCTTAATTAGGGTTTAGATTTTAAAGTTAGTGTTTCCGGTTACGGTTTCTAATTAGTCAGATGGTCAAAACAAGGTTAGGGTTTCAAATTAGAGTTGAGAATTTGGGTTTTGAAATAGAGTTTCAAACTAATTTTACGGTTTGAAATTAGAGTTTAAAATTAGGGTTGGGGTTTAATAAGAAGATTTACGGTCGGGATTTCAAACTAAATTTTGAGGTTCAATTGAGGGTTGCAGTTAAAATTTGGAGTTTAAAATTAGAATTGGGTTCAATTGAGGGTTCAAGTTTGAGATTTCCTGATAAGTTTACAAATTAGTTAGGGGGTCACTTTAGTGTTGGGTTCAAAATTAGGTTTTAGGTTTTAAAGTTAGTGTTTCCGGTTACCAAAACACGGTAGAAAATGGATGGATGTTTCCGGTTACGGTTTCTAATTAGTCAGATGGTCAAATTAAGGTTAGGGTTCCAAATTAGAGTGCAGGATTTGGGTTTTGAAATAGGGTTTCAAACTAAGTTTCGGGTGTAAGGCTGAAGATTTTCATGTTTCAGTCTTCTAGGGACAAGAAATTTTCAGTCTCGTACAACTTCGAGACGACGGGAGTCCATCTTGCTAACTCTCACCAGCACTTTAGCACTTTAGCACTTAAGCTAACTCGCTTCCTCAGTAACCAAGTTTTATTTTTAAGTCTGTAAAGAACTTTGTCTTCTATGAGAAGCTTGATGATTAAAGTTTCTTTGATTGATGAGCAAAAAGATGGGTTGCAGAACCAAAGTGCCGGAGGCTCGTGATCTCGCTAGGTTTTAAACCCAAGTCTAAACTCTCAGATTAGTGTTCATATCTACAATTTGGGTTTCAAAGTTAGGCTAATCTATGTCTGCATTTTAAGGTTAGAGTTCTGTGAATAAGGGTTTAGTGGTCACGGGTTGGGTTTGTTTTTGAAGTATTTTGCACACATTTACTGCCTGTCATACATGTTTTACTG
>NC_084732.1:7812104-7819604 GCF_033978785.1 Entelurus aequoreus | reverse complement strand
GATTTAAAGTTTGGTTTAAGTTAAGTCAGAGTTAAGGTTTGTTTTAAGTTAGGTCAGAATTAAGGTTGGGTTTAGTTTATGTTAGAGTTAAGATTAAGGCAGCGTAAAGGTTAAGTTTAGGTTGTTATAGTTAAGGTTAAGTTTAAGTAAGGTCAGAGTTAAGGTTCGGTTCAGGTTAGGTTAGGTTTAAGGTTAGGTGTAAGTTAGGTCCGATTTAAGGTTAGGTCAGAGTTAAGGTTGGGTCAGAGTGAAGGTTGGTTCAGAGTTAAGGTTAGGTTTATGTTAGGTCAGCATTAAGGTTAGGTTTAATTTAGGTCAGAGTTAAGGCTAGGTTTAAGTTAGGTCAGAGTTAAGGTCAGTTTAGGTTATGTTAGAGTTAAGGTTAGGTTTAAGTTAGGTCAGATTGAAGGTTAAGTCAGAGTTAAGGTTAGGTCAGAGCTAAAGTTAGGTTTAAGTTAGGTCAGAGTTAATGTTAGGTTTACGTAAGGTCAGATTTAAGGTTAGGTCAGAGATTAGGATGTTAGAGTTAAGGTCAGGTTTAGGTTATGTTATAGTTAGGGTTAGGTTTAGTTTAAGTTAGAGTTAAGGTTAGGTGTAAGTTAGGTTCAGTTAGGTTCAAGTTATGTTTGTCTCTCCTCTGCTATCCCAGCAGCCTGAGTGACTCCACAGTAAACAGTGAGTCTACAGGTCTGCACCATGTTGTCACCACAGGACAGTAAACAGTGAGTCTACAAGTCTGCACCATGTTGTCTCCACAGGACAGTAAACAGTGAGTCTACAAGTCTGCACCATGTTGTCTCCACAGGACAGTAAACAGTGAGTCTACAAGTCTGCACCATGTTGTCTCCACAGGACAGTAAATAGTGAGTCTACAAGTATGCACCATGTTGTCTCCACAGGACAGTAAACATTGAGTCTACAAGTCTGCACCATGTTGTCTCCACAGGACAGTAAATAGTGAGTCTACAAGTCTGCACCATGTTGTCTCCACAGGACAGTAAACAGTGAGTCTACAAGTCTGCACCATGTTGTCTCCACAGGACAGTAAATAGTGAGTACACAAGTCTGCACCATGTTGTCTCCACAGGACAGTAAACAGTGAGTCTACAAGTCTGCACCATGTTGTCTCCACAGGACAGTAAATAGTGAGTCTACAAGTCTGCACCATGTTGTCACCACAGGACAGTAAATAGTGAGTCTACAAGTCTGCACCATGTTGTCTCCACAGGACAGTAAACAGTGAGTCTACAAGTCTGCACCATGTTGTCTCCACAGGACAGTAAATAGTGAGTCTATAAGTCTGCACCATGTTGTCTCCACAGGACAGTAAATAGTGAGTCTACAGACTATAAATTGCTACTTTTTTTCCTACGCTTTGCACCCTGCGGCTTGTAAAACGGTGTGGCTCACTCATGGATTTTTCTTTGCTGACGGCCGTAATGCAAACAGTTTTCATTCAACACAAGCAAATAAACAACTGAAATGTTGTGTTATTTGTTTGTGCTATGGCGCCATCTTATGGACAAGTTCACTCACTGCACTTTGCGCTGCAGATTGAATGTGGATTTCCTGTTGTTCGAAGCCTCGAACCAGAAGTAGAAGTGCTGTTGACTAGCTTTTTTGCAGAAGGTCCTTAAAAAAAACAAATAGACTGAAATCAAATGTCAACTATACAAGGCGCTGATTTTTTCAGAATATACCGTAAATTCCGGACTATAAATCGCTGCTTTTTTCCTACGCTTTGCACCCTGCGGCTTGTAAAACCGTGCGGCTAATTCATGGATTTTTATTTGCTGACGGCCCATAATGTAAACAGTTTTCATTAAACACAAACAAATAAACACTGAAATGTTTTGTTATTGTTTGTGTTATGGCGCCATCTTATGGACAAGTTCGCTCACTTCAGGTGTCGCTGCAGATTGAATGCGAATTTCCTGTTGTTCGAAGACTCGAACCAGAAGTAGAAGTGCTGTTGACTAGCTTTTTTGCATAATGACCTTAAAAAACAAATAGACCGAAATCAAATGTAAATTATACAAGGCGCAATTTTATTCAGAATATACCGTAAATTCCAGACCATAAATCACTGCTTTTTTCCTACGCTTTGTACCCTGCGGCTTGTAAAACGGTGCAGCTAATTCATTGATTTTTCTCCGCTGACGGCCGTAATGCAAACAGTTTTCCTTAAACACAAGCAAATAAACACTGAAATGTCGTGTTATTGTTTGTGCTATGGCGCCATCTTATGGACAAGTTCACTCACTGCACGTGGCGCTGCAGATTGAATGTGAATTTCCTGTTGTTCGAAGCCTCGAACCGGAAGTAGAAGTGCAGTTGACTAGCTTTTTTGCAGAATGTCCTTTAAAAAAAAAAATAGACAGAAATCAAATGTCAACTATACAAGGCGCTGATTTTCTCAGAATATACCGCAAATTCCGGACTATAAATCGCTACTTTTTTTCCTACGCTTTGCACCCTGCGGCTTGTAAAACGGTGCGGCTAACTCATGGATTTTTCTCCGCTGACGGCCGTAATGCAAACAGTTTTCATTAAACACAAGCAAAGACACAGAAATGTTGCGTTATTGTTTGTGCTCTGGCTCCATCTTATGGACAAGTTCACTCACTGCACGTTGCGCTGCAGATTTAATGCAAATTTCCTTCTGTTTGAAAACTCGAACCAGAAGTAGAAGTGCTGTTGACTAGCTTTTTTGCAGAAGGTTCTTAAAAAAACAAATAGACCGAAATCAAATGTCAACTATAAAAGGCGGTGATTTTTTCAAAATATACCGCAAATTCCGGACTATAAATCGCTACTTTTTTTCCTACGCTTTGAACCCTGCGGCTTGTAAAACCGTGCGGCTAATTCATGGATTTTTATCAGCTGAAGGCCGTAATGCAAACAGTTTTCATTAAACACAAGCAAAAAGACACTGAAATGTTGTGTTATTCTTTGTGCTATGGCGCCATCTTATGGACAAGTTCGCTCACTGCACGTTGCGCTGCAGATTGAATGCGAATTTCCTGTTGTTCGAAGACTCGAACCAGAAGTAGAAGTGCCGTTGACTAGCTTTTTTTGCAGAAGGTCCTTAAAAAAACAAATAGACAGAAATCAAATGTCAACTATAAAAGGCGCTGATTTTTTCAGAATATACCGCAAATTCCGGACTATAAATCGCTACTTATTTTCCTACGCTTTGAACCCTGCGGCTTGTAAAACCGTGCAGCTAACTCATGGATTTTTCTCCGCTGACGGCCGTAATGCAAAACAGCTTTCATTAAACACAAGCAAATAAACACTGAAATGTTGTGTTATTGTTTGTGCTATGGCGCCACCTTATGGACGAGCTGGCTCACTGCAGGTGTTGCTGCAAGTTGAATGCAAATTTCCTTCTGTTTGAAGCCTCAAACCGGAAGTAGAAGTGCCGTTGACTAGCTTTTTTGCAGAAGGTCCTTAAAAAACAAATAGACCGAAATCAAATGTCAACTATACAAGGCACTGATTTTTTCAGAATATACCGTAAATTCCAGACCATAAATCACTGCTTTTTTCCTACGCTTTGAACCATGCGGCTTGTAAAACGGTGCGGCTAATTCATGGATTTTTCTCGGCTGACGGCCGTAATGCAAACAGTTTTCTATAAACACAAGCTTAGACACTGAAATAATAATAATAATAATAACGGATTCGATTTTATATCGCGCTTTTTATTATTAGATACTCAAAGCGCTCACATCATTCATTCACACCTGGTGGTGGTAAGCTACATTTGTAGCCACAGCTGCCCTGGGGTAAATGTTGTGTTATTGTTTGTGCTACGGCGCCATCTTACGGACGAGTTCGCTCACTGCAGGTGTCGCTGCAAGTTGAATGGGAAACGGAAATTACAAGTGCTGTTTCGTCTTCCCCGCCGTCCATAGCGTTTCTACCCCTATGCATTCTTCATTCCTCACTCCAAGCAACGTTGTTTGTAACTTTTACAATACAACTAAAATTCTTACCAGAGTAAGTAAGAGTGTTTTCGTGCATATTTGTACGTGTTATCTGGATGTAATCAAGTTAGCGTTGTTAGCATTAGCTAATATGCTAACACGTTTATAAGTGTCTGCGTTAGTATTATTAACTTATTAGCTGGCGGTAACATCTTTTGATTTACTGTAAAAAAAAACATACATTTTATGGAATAATTCGGACGGATTTTTACCGTAAAATGGACAGTTTTTGTCACCTCGGTGGAAAACAAAACAAAACAAATAGGAGGTTTCGCTCTTGATCAAGCTGTTTTATCATAGCCACAGAGGACAGATTACAACCGTGGAATGTTCCGGCAGCAGGAAGCGACACAAGCAGAGACCGAAACCATGCAGGAGAAGGTCCACATGTTGGATCAGATATAAGTTAGAGGAAGACTTCCAAACAGACACGACGATGGCTTGTGGCAAAAAAACAAAAAAACAAAGCGCTCAAATGTCCGACAGACAGTAAACGCCACACTCCGTGTCCGTTCCTGCGGCGCTTCTTCACTGGCTTCTTCAGTCAAGTACTCCAGGAAGGAAGAACACGTTCCACGTGTTCCGAGGGGGGGCTGGAAGGGGGGGGGGGGGGGGGGGGGGGGGGTCAGGGTCCCTCTAGGACCTCCTGCCGGTGCAGGACCTGCAGCACTGCTCCCCGTAGAACTTGTGTCCGCACACGCCGTGCTGGGGGACCAGGTGGCACCAGCTGAAGTGGTCCGAGCAGGCGGGCTCGCCTGGAGAGTGACAATTAGCATGTTAGCATGGAAAGAAGCTAACCGCTAAAAAAAAAAAAAAAAAAAAGGCTTCGCTACACATCTTAAAATAATGCAAAGAGCCTTAAAATGAGTCCAAAATACTTTGCTGATTTTAAAAGCTATCTCAAAAAGTTAATTATGTCTTCTCATTCATATCATTTTATTTATATTATTTAATATGATATATTCAGTAATGGATACATTTTTTTTTACCTTTTTTCCCCTAAAAAAAATGGTAAAACATGTTTTTTTTTAATACAGTAAAGTAAACAATACATCTTTTACTGCATGAAGTGTGGACAGCCCTGCTATAGATTGTCTTGCCCACAACTTCACAGAAGTTTTGTAAAATAAAAATACAAAATTAAAAAAAAGGCTTCACTACACATCTTAAAATAATGCATGGAGCCTTTAAAATATTCAAAAATACTTTGCTGATTTTTAAACCTATCTCAAACAGTTCAATATTTCTTCTCATTCATATACTTTTATATATACTATTTAATATGATATCTTAAGTAATGGATAGATTTTTTTTACTTTTTTCCCCCTAAAAAAAATGGTAAAACATTTTTTTTAATACGGTAAATAAACAATCCATCTTTTACTGCATGAAGTTTGGACAGCCCTGCTATAGATTGTCTTGCCCACAACTTCACAGAAGTTTTGTAAAATAAAAATAAAAAAACAAAAAAAGGCTTCACTACACATCTTAAAATAATGCATGAAGCCTTAAAAGTATTCAAAAATGCTTTGCTGATTTTTAAAACCTATCTCAAAAAGTTAATTATGTCTTCTCATTTATATCATTTTATGTATATTATTTAATATGATATCTTAAGTAATGGATGGATTTTTTTTAACCTTTTTCCCCCTAAAAAAAATGGTAAAACATGTTTTTTTAATACAGTAAATAAACAATCATCTTTTACTGCATGAAGTGTGGACAGCCCTGCTATTGATTGTCTTGCCACAACTTCATGGAAGCTTTGTAAAATAAAAAACAGAAAAGGCTTCACTACACATCTTAAAATAATGCATAGAGCATTAAAATTATTCAAAAATAATTTGCTGATTTTTAAACCTATCTCAAACAGTTCAATATGACTTCTCATTCATATACTTGTATTTATATTATTTAATATGATATCTTCAGTAATGGATACATTTTTTTTTACCTTTTTTCCCCTAAAAAAAATGGTAAAACATGTTTTTTTTTTAATACAGTAAATAAACAATCCATCTTTTACTGCATGAAGTGTGGACAGCCCTGCTATAGATTGTCTTGCCCACAACTTCACAGAAGTTTTGTAAAATAAAAAAATAAAAAAATAAAAAAGGCTTCACTACACATCTTAAAATAATGCATGGAGCCTTAAAAGTATTCAAAAATACTTTGCTGATTTTTAAACCTATCTCAAACAGTTCAATATGTCTTCTCATTCATATACTTTTATGTATAATATTTAATATGATATTTTCAGTAATGGATGGATTTTTTTTAACCTTTTTTCCCCTAAAAAAAATGGTAAAACATGTTTTTTTTTCCATACAGTAAATAAACAATCCATCTTTTACTGCATGAAGTTTGGACAGCCCTGCTATAGATTGTCTTGCCCACAACTTCACAGAAGCTTTGTAAAAAAAACTAAACAGAAAAAGGCTTCACTACACATCTTAAAATAATGCATAGAGCATTAAAATTATTCAAAAATAATTTGCTGATTTTTAAACCTATCTCAAACAGTTCAATATGACTTCTCATTCATATACTTGTATTTATATTATTTAATATGATATCTTCAGTAATGGATACATTTTTTTTTACCTTTTTTTCCCCTAAAAAAAATGGTAAAACATGTTTTTTTTAATACAGTAAATAAACAATCCATCTTTTACTGCATGAAGTGTGGACAGCCCTGCTATAGATTGTCTTGCCCACAACTTCACAGAAGTTTTGTAAAATAAAAAAATAAAAAAAAAGGCTTCACTACACATCTTAAAATAATGCATGGAGCCTTAAAAGTATTCAAAAATACTTTGCTGATTTTAAACCTATCTCAAACAGTTCAATATGTCTTCTCATTCATATACTTTTATGTATAATATTTAATATGATATTTTCAGTAATGGATGGATTTTTTTTAACCTTTTTTTCCCCTAAAAAAAATGGTAAAACATGTTTTTTTTTCCATACAGTAAATAAACAATCCATCTTTTACTGCATGAAGTTTGGACAGCCCTGCTATAGATTGTCTTGCCCACAACTTCACAGAAGCTTTGTAAAAAAACTAAACAGAAAAAGGCTTCACTACACATCTTAAAATAATGCATAGAGCATTAAATTATTCAAAAATAATTTGCTGATTTTTAAACCTATCTCAAACAGTTCAATATGACTTCTCATTCATATACTTGTATTTATATTATTTAATATGATATCTTCAGTAATGGATACATTTTTTTTTACCTTTTTTCCCCTAAAAAAAATGGTAAAACATGTTTTTTTTAATACAGTAAATAAACAATCCATCTTTTACTGCATGAAGTGTGGACAGCCCTGCTATAGATTGTCTTGCCCACAACTTCACAAGAAGTTTTGTAAAATAAAAAAATAAAAAATAAAAAAAAGGCTTCACTACACATCTTAAAATAATGCATGGAGCCTTAAAAGTATTCAAAAATACTTTGCTGATTTTTAAACCTATCTCAAACAGTTCAATATGTCTTCT
>NC_084732.1:7807070-7812084 GCF_033978785.1 Entelurus aequoreus | reverse complement strand
AGATTTTTTTTCCCCCAAACAAAATTATATAATTTTACAAGATTAAAGTAGAAATTGTTATGAAAAATTATATTAAAAAAAGTTATTAACACAAAAAATAATTATAAAATAGGAATAATAAAACTAATAAAATATGAATAATTTAAGATTTTTTTTCCACAAACAAAATTATATAATTTTACAAGATTAAAGTAAAATATTTTTATGGAAATGATATTTAAAAAAAATTGTTATTAAAAGAAAAATAAATTAATAAAATAGGAATCATCTAAATGGGTTTTCCCAAACAAAATTATATAAATTTACAAGATTAAAGTAAAAAAAATATGAAAAATTATATATATATATATATATATATAAATAAGTTATTAATAGAAAAAAATATATATATATATATGAATAATAAAAAGAATAAAATAGGAATAATCTAAAAAAAAATTCCCAAACAAAATTATATAATTTTGCAAGGTTAAAGTCAAAAATGTTAAGAAAAATGAAATTGAAAAAAAAGAAGTTATTAACAGAAGAAATAATAATACAATAGGAATAATAAAATAGGAATAATCTAAAATGTATTTTTCCCCCCCAAAAAAAATAATTTTACAAGATTAAAATAAAAAATGTTATGAAAAAATATATTTAAAAAAAAATGATTAATAGAAACATAATGATATAATAGGAATAAAAAAAGAAGAAATTAGGAATAATCTAATAATTTTATTTCCCCCCCCAAAAAATTATACAATTGTACATGATTAAAGTAAAAAATGTTATGAAAAATGTTATTAAAAATATGTTTTTAATAGAAAACAGAATAATAAAATAGGAATAACAAAAATAAAAAAATATGAATAATCCAAGATGTAATTTTTCCCAAACAAAATTGTATAATTTTACAAGATTAAAGTAAAATATGTTATGAAAAATTATATTAAAAAAATAAGTTATTAATAGAAAAAATAATAATGAAGTAGGAATAATACAATTAATAAAAAAGGAATCATCTAAAATATATTTCTTCCCAAACAAAATTATATAATTTTACAAGATTAAAGTAAAAAAAATTATGATAAATTATATTTAAAAAAAGAAGAAGTTATTCATAGAAAAAAGAATAATAAAATCGGAATAATACAAATAATAAAGTAGGAATAATCCAATATTTTTTTCCCCAAACAAAATTATATAATTTTAAAAAATTAAAATAATAAAAGGAAGTCTAAGTGTGTGTCTAAATCTAATTAAAGTTTGTAGATTTAAATGGAGTATTGGTGGCGTTTTTTATGGGCTTTATGGGTGGAATAATACTGTCAGCCACCTCTTACTTGCCATATTTTACCACTTAGAATGCATAAAAAGAGAGTTTCTTTTAAAGGCAAAAAACTCGGTGTATTTCCCCAAAGTAGGTGTGCCTAAAGAAGTGTGCGGTGAGGCCGGGTGAAGAACTCGGACGCAGTCTGGTCACGGTCTCAGGTGGGCCTTGGATGCCGGGTCTGGAAAGGTGACGGGGGAAAAAAAAAAAAAATCTGTAAAAGGTCTCAGAGGCTAATAATGCAAGCAGACTTTGGAAAAGTTGTGCGTGCGTGTGTGTGTGTGTGTGTGTGTGTGTGTGTGTGTGTGTGTGTGTGTGTGTGTGTGTGTGTGTATGTGTGTGTGTGTGTGCGTCGCTATAGTTGGCGGATTAGCGGCCATGTGAAGTTATTCATCTTTGATATCACAGAGGAGATTTGATTTAATCTCTCACAGGAAGTCCTTTTTGTTCCCCTCACACTTCAGAAGCGTAGGGAGATGTGACACGTTGTGATGATATTCTTTATTTCAATATATATTTTTTTTTTTAAATCAAATGCTAAGGCAAAGAGACCTGATGGGCACGTGGGGGGGTGGGGGGGGAAGTGCACCTGCAGTGTGTGGAAGGTACAAAGATAGACTGACTTTGAAATGAATAACCTTTTTTTTTTAAAATATTTATATAGTTATATTGAAATCTAAATATATTTATATTGACCTAGTGATGCCTTTCTGCTCCTTCCAACTTTCATGGGATCCAACTTTCATGGCGGAAGCAAAGGAAAATGTTTGCCTTTCTTCTGATTTCATGTGGATCATAGTTCCCATGATGCCTTGGGAGACGTAAACAGGAAGTAAACCATGCGGGCATAAGTATTGGGTCGATTCATTAGTGCCAATTCCTGACCATTTGAACATAATTGCCTTAAAGCAGGCCTGGGCAAATATTTTACCTCGGGGGGGGGCACATTTAGAGAAAAAAAATGTGTCTGGGGGGCCGGTAAATGTATTTTTAGGAACACTAATACAAAACCTCACAATAATGTCTGATTGAATGCTAAAAACGTTATGACAGACCGCCTTAAAAAACGGAATGGAATTTTACATTTTTTTACTAAATGAGACAACAAGAATGTACATGAAAATAAAGAATGTGGGATTTACAATATTAACTATGAAGGATAAAACACTGAATATTGACAACATATGAACGTCACACCCCCTCTCCGTACACATATTTTACAATCAAGCAAAACAATGCAACAAAAACAAGATTAAAGTAAAATATTTTTATGAAAATTATATTTAAAAAAAATGGTTATGAATAGAAAAATAAATTAATAAAATAGGAATAGTACAAACAATAAAATAGGAATAATCAAAATGGGTTTTCCCAAACAAAATTATATACATTTACAAGATTAAAGTAAAAAAAAAAAAAAAGAAAAATTATATATATATATATATATATATATATATATATATATATATATATATATATATATATATATATATATATATATATATATATATATATATATATAAAAGTTATTAATAGAAAAAATAAAAATAAAATAGGAATAATAAAAATAATAAAATAGGAATAATCTAAAAAAAAAAAAACTAACAAAATTATATAATTTTACAAGGTTAAAGTCAAAAATGTTAAGAAAAATGAAATTGAAAAAAAAAAAGTTATATATATATATATATATATATATATATATATATATATATGTATATATATATATATATATATATATATGTATATATATATATGTATGTATATATATATATATGTATGTATATATATATATATATACATATATATATATATATATATATATACATATATATATATATATATATATATATATATATATATATATATATATATATATATATATATATATATTATATATATATATATATATATATATATATATATATATATATATATATATATATATATGTATATATATATATATATATATATATATATATATATATATATATATATATATATATATATATATATATATATATATATATATATATATATACCATTTTTAACAGTTTTATGACCCCAGGAGCACTAAAGGTAAAAAACAAAAACAAAACAATGTATATATTGTATTGGTTTTGAAAATAGAAATATCAAAATGGCCGCTGCATGTTTTGATTTGTCAGTGTCATTGCTCAAAAAATAATAATGAATCAAAGTCAATGTTGTTATGAATTATTAATCTATTTATGTTATCAAGTACTCCACATCAAATATTGCACTTTGAAAGTATTTTAAAGTCAAATGTTGCATATTCAACAAAAAAGGCAAAAACATAAAAAAAATAAAAAATAAAAAATATATTGACAAATAGATATAAAGTTAACTAGAAATTTAAGCGTTTAAAAAGCACTAAAGGTAGAAAAAAAAAAAAGTATATTTTGCATTGGTTTTGAAAATAAAAATATCAAAATGGCCGTTGCATGTTTTGATCCGTCAGTGTGTGGCCCTCGGTGGAAAAAGTTTGGACGCCCCTGCTCCAAAGTGATTCAACCCAAACCTGCCATGAGGAAACTGAAGTCGTGGCGTCAACTTCGCCGCCCTTCACCTCCTCCACGCCACACCGGGAGTGTTCACCTGCGCTCCTTCACAACGCCGCACACGGAAAACCAATCAAAAGCCCAAAGAAAACAATTTGTGTTGTCAATGTACGACTCTTCAGATGACACCACCACTGCAGGCCGAGCGCATAGGAGGGCTTTTATTGTGTCAGACCTCCAAATTAAAAGTCCCGCTAAGCAGCAAAGCCCTTCTTCAGTCTGCAGCCTCATGAATAGAAAACATCTCATTGTGATGAAGACTTCTTCTTCTCCGCAACCAGCGACACTTCACTCCTCTCTGCAGCTCCACTTAAGCGTGTGTGTGTGTGTGTGTGTGTGTGTGTGTGTGTGTGTGTGTGTGTGTGTGTTGTATTTCTACCCTTCCTGAGACATGAAGAAGGAAAAGTATCTTCCATATGAGGAGGTGTGAACAAGTGATGACATAAATCAATAACATTGCATCTAATAGACAATGTCTCATTTGCACCCCCTGCTGGTGACATCTATCAAAATGAGGGTGCTCCCAAAAAAATTGAATGTCAACATATGAAATAACAAGTGTGTGTAAGGAATTGAAATGCGCCTCCTTTGGCCAAAATTAATACAAAAAAGTAAAATAAATATGTATATAGAGACATACTGTAATAACTTGAAGTAAATAATGACAATTAAAAAAATATAACAAACAAAAATTATTAATAATTTTTCTCACAATGTGTCGACTTTTTCTTAAAAAAATGGGAATAGTGTCTCATATTCTTTCTGTTTCTGTAATAATGCAATATTTTCTCGTAAAATTGTTACCTTTTTATGTAAAATTCCTACTTTTGGTGACATTAGTCGTATAAAATTCGGACTTTTATCACAATCTTGCCATTTTTTGTTGTTGTTCTTGTAAAATAGTGACATTTTTTGAGTAAAATCATGACAAAAGTCAAGTAAAATTCCGATTATTATCATAATATTGTCAACATTTTAAAGATTTCTTATGAAATTGTAACTTTTGTCGAGTGAAATGATGACTCTCTTCATAAAATTGCCAAAATTTTAAGCTTTTCTTGTAAAATTGCGACTGCTATCGAGTAAAATTCCAACTTTTATCATAATATTGCACAAATGT
>NC_084732.1:7717070-7802070 GCF_033978785.1 Entelurus aequoreus | reverse complement strand
GGTGAAAAGTTTGATTGTGTGGGGAGTTATAAATATAGGATTAAATATGATCAAATTAATGTTTTTGTTCCACTTTTATTGGGAAGGTTGTTTGCGTAACAGTAAAAAGTTAAAACTTGTATAATTAGCTCAAAAAAAATATGCATCACAATCAGTGTTATTTTTGTATTTTTATCAAATACTGTGTATAATAAAATGCTCCTAAATGTTCCAATTAAAATATTGCATTGTTTGTGTGGTTAATTCAAAATAAATAAGGGCCAAAAGGACATGAATTACATTTTTCCTGTAAAGTTGGTAATAAAGTTTGGATGTGAGGAGTTATAAATATTGTATACAGAAAAATATTCCCAAATTACATTTTATTTCACTTTTTACCACCTAACAGTAAAAAGTTACACTTCTGGGTTTTTGTTTTTTTGTTTTTGTTGCGCCGTAAAAAGTCTTAATACTGTAAGTGTTGCACTTATTACACACCAGCTGTTTGATTGTAACGTCGTTTTTCATTGACACATTTGGAGGTGTTAATATCGCCATGTAAATTCGCTAATGCTAATCAGAAGCATGTCAACAGCAAAGCCAATGTACATTAGCTTCGGGCTAGCACATTTTGGAAAAGTGGAGCCTGGATTTACTCATGTTGAAGAGTTTTTGGAGTCAATTGTTGAACATTGCAACATTAATCCAAAATTAATATTGCATCACGATCATTGTTTTTATCAAATATTGACATCATTAAATGTTTTACTTTGCATTTATTTTTTTGGAAAATATTTGGTTGTGCTTTTCAATTCAAAATAATTCAGGGAAATAAAACATAAATACTTTTTTTTTGTAAAGTTGGTGAAAAGTTTGATTGTGTTGGGAGGTACAAATATAGGATTAAATATGATCAAATGAATGTTTTTTTTTCCCACTTTTATTGGGAAGGTTGTTTGACATAACAGTAAAAAGTTATAACTTGTATAATTAGCTCAAAAATAATATGCATCATAATCAGTGTTATTTTTATTTTTTTATCAAATATTGTGTATAATAAAATGCTCCTAAATGTTCCAATTAACATGTCATTTTTGGAAAATATTGCATTGTTTGTGTGGTTAATTAAAAATCAATTAGGGCCAAAAGGACATGAATGACTTTTTCCTGTAAAGTTGGTAAAAAAAGTTTGGATGTGAGGAGTTATAAATATTGTATATAGAAAAATATTCACAAATGACATTTTATTTCACTTTTTGCCACCTAACAGTAAAAAGTTACACTTCTGGGTTTTTGTTTTTTTGTTTTTGTTGCGCCCTAAAAAGTCTTAATACTGTAAGCGTTTCACTTATTACACACCAGCTGTTTGATTGTAACGTCGTTTTCCATTGACACATTTGGAGGCGTTGATATCGCCATGTAAATTCGCTAATGCTAATCAGTAGCATGTCAACAGCAAAGACAAGGTATATTAGCATCGAGCTAGCATATTTTTGGAAAAGTGGAGCCTGGATTTACTCATGTTGAAGAGTTTTTGGAGTCACTTGTTGAACATTGCAACATTAATCCAAAATTAATATTGCATCACGACCATTGTTTTTATAAAATATTGACATCATTAAATGTTCTACTTTGCATCTATTTTTTGGAAAATATTCGGTTGTGCTTTTCAATTCAAAATAATTTAGGGCAATAAAACATAAATACTTTTTTTTTTGTAAAGTTGGTGAAAAGTTTGATTGTGTGGGGAGTTATAAATATAAGATTAAATATGATCAAATTTTTGTTCCACTTTTATTGGGAAGGTTGTTTGACATAACAGTAAAACGTTATAACTGGTATAATTAGCTCAAAAATAATATGCATCTCAATAAGTGTTATTTTTGTATTTTTATCAAATATTGTGTATAATAAAATGCTCCTAAATGTTCCAATTAACATGTCATTTTTGGAAAATATTGCATTGTTTGTGTGGTTAATTAAAAATAAATAAGGGCCAAAAGGACATGAATGACTTTTTTCCTGTAAAGTTGGTAAAAAAAGTTTGGATGTGAGGAGTTATAAATATTGTATATAGAAAAATATTCACAAATGACATTTTATTTCACTTTTTACCACCTAACAGTAAAAAGTTACACTTCTGGGTTTTTGTTTTTTTGTTTTTGTTGCGCCCTAAAAAGTCTTAATACTGTAAGTGTTTCACTTTTTACACACCAGCTGTTTGATTTTAACGTTGTTTTTCATTGACACATTTGGAGGCGTTAATATCGCCATGTAAAATCGCTAATGCTAATCAGTAGCATGTCAACAGCAAAGCCAATGTATATTAGCTTCGAGCTAGCACATTTTTGGAAAAGTGGAGCCTGGATTTACTCATGTTGAAGAGTTTTTGGAGTCAATTGTTGAACATTGCAACATTAATCCAAAAATAATATTGCATCACGATCATTGTTTTTATCAAATATTGACATCATTAAATGTTTTACTTTGCATTTATTTTTTTGGAAAATATTTGGTTGTGCTTTTCAATTCAAAATAATTCAGGGAAATAAAACATAAATACTTTTTTTTTGTAAAGTTAGTGAAAAGTTTGATTGTGTTGGGAGGTACAAATATAGGATTAAATATGATAAAATGATTTTTTTTTTTTCCACTTTTATTGGGAAGGTTGTTTGACATAACAGTAAAAAGTTATAACTTGTATAATTAGCTCAAAAATAATATGCATCATAATCAGTGTTATTTTTATTTTTTTATCAAATATTGTGTATAATAAAATCCTCCTAAATGTTACACTTAACATGTCATTTTTGGAAAATATTGCATTGTTTGTGTGGTTAATTAAAAATAAATAAGGGCCAAAAGGACATGAATTACTTTTTTCCTGTAAAGTTGGTAACAAAGTTTGGATGTAAAGAGTTATAAATATGGTATACATAAAAATATTCACAAATTCCATTTTATTTCACTTTTTACCACCTAACAGTAAAAAGTTACACTTCTGGGTTTTTGTTTTTTTGTTTTTGTTGCGCCCTAAAAAGTCTTAATACTGTAAGTGTTGCACTTATTACACACCAGCTGTTTGATTGTAACGTCGTTTTCCATTGACACATTTGGAGGCGTTAATATCGCCATGTAAATTTGCTAATGCTAATCAGTAGCATGTCAACAGCAAAGCCAATGTATATTAGCATTGAGCTAGCACATTTTTCGAAAAGCGGAGCCTGGATTGACTCATGTTGAAGAGTTTTTGGAGTCATTTGTTGAACATTGGAACATTACCGCCATCCCGGCCGTCTTCTGGGTGTCTTTTACAAGGTTTTCACCTTCGAATCTCCACCCGGCTTTCATCCCCGTCTCCTCCCCTTTGAGTGTTTCCGTGCAGACGGCGGCTGACAAGCTGTAAAACCTCGTATCGCCGCGTTGACCTATGCTCCCCCGCCCTCCTCGCCCGCCCTCTCCCCGCCCCTGCGTCGCCGATGCCGGCGAGCTGATAACAGCCTCTTTTATGTGTCGCTTAGCAGCACAAAGGGAGGCGGCCATTGATCAAATGCCAGCAGACTGATGGCGGCTCAACAGGCGTTTATTTTTTCTATTTTTTTTTACGACACCGCAGAGGGAGCGGTTGGAAAAATGGACGATTCAAGTCGGGATGAGCACGCCAGGCGGAAAGTGACAGTTTGCGCTGAAAGAGAGCAAAGAAAGCTGTCGGCTTGAAGGAACACATTTCTTAACCCTTCCTGGGCCTGATCACTCATTTTCATTCCAGCACTCAGTTTTCAGGCCAGGATTTGTGTAGAAAATTGTTGCGTCGGCCCAGTTCTTCCTCCCAGGGAATATAAATTCAGTCAATCCCAAGATCTTTCAATGACATATATGCTGAGTAAGAAGGACCATCAAGACAGAATTGGAATATTTTCAAGTTTTACGAAAGCTTTTAGGAGATCAGATTCAGATTTTGCCGCGCTCCAGCTTCCACATTTTTCATCGCAGAATTGCCCTTGACAAATTCCAAAAATTCCCAGATTTCCCAGATTTCCATCCTGGAAATTGAAACTGTCATTCTTACAAGATCAAAAAAATTCCAGCGTTTTCCAGAATTCCTGCTTTTCCAAAGCCTTATTTCCACCCTTTTTTCTGGCGACTAACCCTCCCACATTTTTCAAGCCACTTCAACCGTTTTGCTGTCAAAACATTCCAATTAATCAGGAAAAAAAACAAAGTTTTTTTTTTAATTGGAAACATTTCTATGGACTGGACTCTCATTACTATGTTAGACCCACTATGGACTGGACTCTCACTATTATGTTAGGTCCATTATGGACTGGACTCTCACAATATTATGTTAGATCCACAATGGACTGGACTCTCATTACTATGTTAGATCCACTATGGACTGGACTCTCTCTATTATGTTAGATCCATTATGGACTGGACTCTCACAATATTATGTTAGATCCACTATGGACTGGACTCTCACTATTATGTTAGATGCACTATGGACTGGATTCTCACTATTATGTTAGATCCATTATGGACTGGACTCTCACAATATTATGTTAGATCCACTATGGACTGGACTCTCACTATTATGTTAGATCTACTATGGACTGGATTCTCACTGTTATGTTAGATCCACTATGGACTGGACTCTCACTATTATATTAGATCCACTATGGACTGGATTCTCACTATTATGTTAGATCCACTATGGACTGGACTCTCACTATTATATTAGATCCACTATGGACTGGACTGGACTCTCACTATTATGTTAGATCCACTATGGACTGGACTCTCACTATTATATTAGATCCACTATGGACTGGACTCTCACTATTATATTAGATCCACTACGGACTAGACTCTCACTATTAGATTAGATCCACTATGGACTAGACTCTCACTATTATGTTAGATCCACTATGGACTGGACTCTCACTAATATGTTAGATCCACTATGGACTGGACTCTCACTATTATGTTAGATCCACTATGGACTGGACTCTCACTAATATGTTAGATCCACTATGGACTGGACTCTCACACTACTATGTTAGATCCACTATGGACTGGACTCTCACTATTATATTAGATCCTCTGTGGACTGGACTGGACTCTCACTATTATGTTAGATCCACTATGGACTGGACTCTCACACTACAATGTTAGATCAACTATGGACTGGACTCTCACTATTATATTAGATCCACTATGGACTGGACTGGACTCTCACTATTATGTTAGATCCACTATCGACTGGACTCTCACACTATTATGTTAGATCCACTATGGACTGGACTCTCACTAATATGTTAGATCCACTATGGACTGGACTCTCACTATTATGTTAGATCCACTATGGACTGGACTCTCACTAATATGTTAGATCCACTATGGACTGGACTCTCACTATTATGTTAGATCCACTATGGACTGGACTCTCACTAATATGTTAGATCCACTATGGACTGGACTCTCACTATTATGTTAGATCCACTATGGACTGGACTCTCACTATTATATTAGATCCTCTGTGGACTGGACTGGACTCTCACTATTATGTTAGATCCACTATGGACTGGACTCTCACACTACAATGTTAGATCCACTATGGACTGGACTCTCACTATTATATTAGATCCACTATGGACTGGACTCTCACTATTATGTTAGATCCACTATCGACTGGACTCTCACACTATTATGTTAGATCCACTATGGACTGGACTGGACTCTCACACTATTATGTTAGATCCACTATGGACTGGACTCACACTATTATGTTACATCCACTATGGACTGGACTCTCACACTATTATGTTAGATCCACTATGGACTGGACTCTCACTATTATGTTAGATCCACTATGGACTGGACTCTCACTAATATGTTAGATCCATTATGGACTGGACTCTCACACTACTATGTTAGATCCACTATGGACTGGACTCTCACTATTATATTAGATCCTCTGTGGACTGGACTGGACTCTCACTATTATGTTAGATCCACTATGGACTGGACTCTCACACTACAATGTTAGATCCACTATGGACTGGACTCTCACTATTATATTAGATCCACTATGGACTGGACTGGACTCTCACTATTATGTTAGATCCACTATCGACTGGACTCTCACACTATTATGTTAGATCCAATATGGACTGGACTCTCACACTATTATGTTAGATCCACTATGGACTGGACTCTCACACTATTATGTTAGATCCACTATGGACTGGACTCTCACACTATTATGTTGGATCCACTATGGACTGGACTCTCACTATTATGTTAGATCCACTATGGACTGGACTCTCACACTATTATGTTAGATCCACTATGGACTGGACTCTCACTATTATGTTAGATCCACTATGGACTGGATTCTCACTATTATATTAGATCCACTAAGGACTGGACTGGACTCTCACTATTATTTTAGATCCACTATGGACTGGACTGGACTCACACTACTATGTTAGATCCACTATGGACTGGACTCTCACACTATTATGTTAGATCCACTATGGACTGTGGCTTGTGCAGCCCTTTGAGACACTCGTGATTTATGGCTATATAAGTTGATTGATTGATTGATGGTGACGAGGTTGGTAGAAGGTGGGGATTGAACCAGGAACCCTCAGGTTGCTGGCACGGCCACTCTCCCATCTGCGCCACACCGTCCCCAGGTCTGACCTATACACTACTGCCATCTAATGTCTTGGAATTGCAACTGCATGCAAAGTTTACGATATAATAATTAACAAAAATTGGCATTGTGTAGCTTTAAATGTGACCGGTAAGGCGATACTGTCCTTGTTTTTGGGTGTCACGGAATGATACCAAAGATAGTAGCAATCATGGGAGTTGGGATTTAGAGATCTTTCAGGGCTACACAAATTTAGAACGTTTTGTTCAGCCGTCAGAACCAAGAATAGACGAACAATGGCGACTTAATTCTGGTGCTGCTGACAGAGACTCCTCCAACTGTCCCAAGTGTCAAAGAATCATCGCCTACGTGGTGGTGGTGGTGGTGGTGGTGTGTGTGTGGGGGGGGGGGGGGTGATCAAGATGGAGAACTTGCGTCAGCGTTTAATTACGGTGGAAGAAATAAAAGGCCACTTTGTCTCTCCCAAAAAGCACAGACTTGCGGAAGTGTCTGTTGTGCTAATCACCCTGATTGCGTTTATTTTTTAGGGGACACGAGCATCCTTCAAATGTCGGTCGCAGCATCCAAAACAAAATGTCAAAGACAAAAGTGTCAGCAGAGGTTTGAGGTCCACACTGACTCATACATTCTGGTATACCGTTATTTTCGAACTATAAGGCGCACTTAAAACCCTTTCATTTTCTCAAAAACTCGACAGTGCGCCTTATAACCCATTTTGGTTGTGCTTACCGACCTCAAAGTTATTTTATTTGGTACATGGTGTAATGATAAGTGTGACCAGCAGATGGCAGTCACACACAAGAGATACGTGTAGACTGCAATATGATGGCAGTCACACATAAGATAGCATCATCATCATCATCGGCGGTCACTCGAACGAGTATGACGAGCCTCCTGGTAGGGGTGTATCCCTTTATGGAGGATGCCTGTGCGTGACTTTGTTTAACGTGGGGAGACTGGTGCACAGACAGTCACCACACGATCCTTGACAGAATCGGGTCAGGGTCCAGTGGCATGGAGTCCAAGACGACCGGGGACTGCCATCGCAGCCGTTGTGGTAGTTCTTGAATCTACCGTCTTCCGCCTGCTCCGCCGTTGAGGTCTTCACCGTATCCCTGGCTATGGGGCAGTCAGGTACTAGGCATTGACCAAGGGCCACCTGGGGTAACAGTAGTAAAGGGGTTATCGTCCTAGTGGCCCAAGACCCCATAGAGGAGCCTCCACTGCCGGATGCCCTTTAACGTCATGCCCAGAACACACATAAGATATACGTGTAGACTGCAATATGATGGCAGTCGCACATAAGAGATACGTATAGACACTCAAAAATCTAGCAATCAATCAATCAATCAATTAAAGTTTACATATATAGCCCTAAATCACGAGTGTCTCAAAGGGCTACACAAGCCACAACGACATCCTCGGCTCAGATCCCACATCAGGGCAAGGAAAAACTCAACCCAATGGGATAACATTGGCGACCGGTCCCTAGGAGGAGTTCAATGAAGTATGTGAGAGTCCAGTCCATAGTGGATCTAACATAATAGTGAGAGTCCAGTCCATAGTGGATCTAACATAATAGTGTGAGAGTCCAGTCCATAGTGGATCTAACATAATAGTGTGAGAGTCCAGTCCATAGTGGATCTAACATAATAGTGTGAGAGTCCAGTCCATAGTGGATCTAACATAGTGTGAGAGTCCAGTCCATAGTGGATCTAACATAATAGTGAGAGTCCAGTCCATAGTGGATCTAACATAGTGTGAGAGTCCAGTCCATAGTGGATCTAACATAATAGTGGGAGTCCAGTCCATAGTGGATCTAACATAATAGTGTGAGAGTCCAGTCCATAGTGGATCTAACATAATAGTGGGAGTCCAGTCCATAGTGGATCTAACATAATAGTGTGAGAGTCCAGTCCATAGTGGATCTAACATAATAGTGTGAGAGTCCAGTCCATAGTGGATCTAACATAATAGTGTGAGAGTCCAGTCCATAGTGGATCTAACATAATATTGTGAGAGTCCAGTCCATAGTGGATCTAACATAATAGTGAGAGTCCAGTCCATAGTGGATCTAACATAATATTGTGAGAGTCCAGTCCATAGTGGATCTAACATAATAGTGGGAGTCCAGTCCATATTGGATCTAACATAATAGTGTGAGAGTCCAGTCCATAGTGGATCTAACATAATAGTGGGAGTCCAGTCCATAGTGGATCTAACATAATAGTGTGAGAGTCCAGTCCATAGTGGATCTAACATAATAGTGTGAGAGTCCAGTCCATAGTGGATCTAACATAATAGTGTGAGAGTCCAGTCCATAGTGGATCTAACATAATAGTGTGAGAGTCCAGTCCATAGTGGGTCTAACATAATAGTGTGAGAGTCCAGTCCATAGTGGATCTAACATAATATTGTGAGAGTCCAGTCCATAGTGGATCTAACATAATAGTGGGAGTCCAGTCCATAGTGGATCTAACATAATAGTGTGAGAGTCCAGTCCATAGTGGATCTAACATAATAGTGGGAGTCCAGCCCATAGTGGATCTAACATAATAGTGTGAGAGTCCAGTCCATAGTGGATCTAACATAATAGTGTGAGAGTCCAGTCCATAGTGGATCTAACATAATAGTGTGAGAGTCCAGTCCATAGTGGATCTAACATAATAGTGAGAGTCCAGTCCATAGTGGATCTAACATAATAGTGTGAGAGTCCAGTCCATAGTGGATCTAACATAATAGTGAGAGTCCACTCCATAGTGGATCTAACATAATAGTGTGAGAGTCCAGTCCATAGTGGATCTAACATAATAGTGTGAGAGTCCAGTCCATAGTGGATCTAACATAATAGTGTGAGAGTCCAGTCCATAGTGGATCTAACATAATATTGTGAGAGTCCAGTCCATAGTGGATCTAACATAATAGTGAGAGTCCAGTCCATAGTGGATCTAACATAATATTGTGAGAGTCCAGTCCATAGTGGATCTAACATAATAGTGGGAGTCCAGTCCATAGTGGATCTAACATAATAGTGTGAGAGTCCAGTCCATAGTGGATCTAACATAATAGTGGGAGTCCAGTCCATAGTGGATCTAACATAATAGTGTGAGAGTCCAGTCCATAGTGGATCTAACATAATAGTGTGAGAGTCCAGTCCATAGTGGATCTAACATAATAGTGTGAGAGTCCAGTCCATAGTGGATCTAACATAATAGTGTGAGAGTCCAGTCCATAGTGGGTCTAACATAATAGTGTGAGAGTCCAGTCCATAGTGGATCTAACATAATATTGTGAGAGTCCAGTCCATAGTGGATCTAACATAATAGTGAGAGTCCAGTCCATAGTGGATCTAACATAATAGTGGGAGTCCAGTCCATAGTGGATCTAACATAATAGTGGGAGTCCAGTCCATAGTGGATCTAACATAATAGTGTGAGAGTCCAGTCCATAGTGGATCTAACATAATAGTGGGAGTCCAGTCCATAGTGGATCTAACATAATAGTGTGAGAGTCCAGTCCATAGTGGATCTAACATAATAGTGTGAGAGTCCAGTCCATAGTGGATCTAACATAATAGTGTGAGAGTCCAGTCCATAGTGGATCTAACATAATAGTGTGAGAGTCCAGTCCATAGTGGGTCTAACATAATAGTGTGAGAGTCCAGTCCATAGTGGATCTAACATAATATTGTGAGAGTCCAGTCCATAGTGGATCTAACATAATAGTGGGAGTCCAGTCCATAGTGGATCTAACATAATAGTGTGAGAGTCCAGTCCATAGTGGATCTAACATAATAGTGGGAGTCCAGTCCATAGTGGATCTAACATAATAGTGTGAGAGTCCAGTCCATAGTGGATCTAACATAATAGTGTGAGAGTCCAGTCCATAGTGGATCTAACATAATAGTGTGAGAGTCCAGTCCATAGTGGATCTAACATAATAGTGAGAGTCCAGTCCATAGTGGATCTAACATAATAGTGAGAGTCCAGTCCATAGTGGATCTAACATAATAGTGAGAGTCCACTCCATAGTGGATCTAACATAATAGTGTGAGAGTCCAGTCCATAGTGGATCTAACATAATAGTGTGAGAGTCCAGTCCATAGTGGATCTAACATAATAGTGTGAGAGTCCAGTCCATAGTGGATCTAACATAATATTGTGAGAGTCCAGTCCATAGTGGATCTAACATAATAGTGAGAGTCCAGTCCATAGTGGATCTAACATAATATTGTGAGAGTCCAGTCCATAGTGGATCTAACATAATAGTGGGAGTCCAGTCCATAGTGGATCTAACATAATAGTGTGAGAGTCCAGTCCATAGTGGATCTAACATAATAGTGGGAGTCCAGTCCATAGTGGATCTAACATAATAGTGTGAGAGTCCAGTCCATAGTGGATCTAACATAATAGTGTGAGAGTCCAGTCCATAGTGGATCTAACATAATAGTGTGAGAGTCCAGTCCATAGTGGATCTAACATAATAGTGTGAGAGTCCAGTCCATAGTGGGTCTAACATAATAGTGTGAGAGTCCAGTCCATAGTGGATCTAACATAATATTGTGAGAGTCCAGTCCATAGTGGATCTAACATAATAGTGAGAGTCCAGTCCATAGTGGATCTAACATAATAGTGGGAGTCCAGTCCATAGTGGATCTAACATAATAGTGGGAGTCCAGTCCATAGTGGATCTAACATAATAGTGTGAGAGTCCAGTCCATAGTGGATCTAACATAATAGTGGGAGTCCAGTCCATAGTGGATCTAACATAATAGTGTGAGAGTCCAGTCCATAGTGGATCTAACATAATAGTGTGAGAGTCCAGTCCATAGTGGATCTAACATAATAGTGTGAGAGTCCAGTCCATAGTGGATCTAACATAATAGTGTGAGAGTCCAGTCCATAGTGGGTCTAACATAATAGTGTGAGAGTCCAGTCCATAGTGGATCTAACATAATATTGTGAGAGTCCAGTCCATAGTGGATCTAACATAATAGTGGGAGTCCAGTCCATAGTGGATCTAACATAATAGTGTGAGAGTCCAGTCCATAGTGGATCTAACATAATAGTGGGAGTCCAGTCCATAGTGGATCTAACATAATAGTGTGAGAGTCCAGTCCATAGTGGATCTAACATAATAGTGTGAGAGTCCAGTCCATAGTGGATCTAACATAATAGTGTGAGAGTCCAGTCCATAGTGGATCTAACATAATAGTGAGAGTCCAGTCCATAGTGGATCTAACATAATAGTGTGAGAGTCCAGTCCATAGTGGATCTAACATAATAGTGAGAGTCCAGTCCATAGTGGATCTAACATAATAGTGAGAGTCCAGTCCATAGTGGATCTAACATAATAGTGAGAGTCCAGTCCATAGTGGATCTAACATAATAGTGAGAGTCCAGTCCATAGTGGATCTAACATAATAGTGTGAGAGTCCAGTCCATAGTGGATCTAACATAATAGTGAGAGTCCAGTCCATAGTGGATCTAACATAATAGTGAGAGTCCAGTCCATAGTGGATCTAACATAATAGTGAGAGTCCAGTCCATAGTGGATCTAACATAATAGTGAGAGTCCACTCCATAGTGGATCTAACATAATAGTGTGAGAGTCCAGTCCATAGTGGATCTAACATAATAGTGTGAGAGTCCAGTCCATAGTGGATCTAACATAATAGTGTGAGAGTCCAGTCCATAGTGGATCTAACATAATAATGTGAGAGTTCAGTCCATAGTGGATCTAACATAGTGTGAGAGTCCAGTCCATAGTGGATCTAACATAATAGTGTGAGAGTCAAGTTCATAGTGGATCTAACATAATATTGTGAGAGTCCAGTCCATAGTGGATCCAACATAATAGATGGCAGTCACACATAAGAGATACGTGTAGACTGCAATATGATGGCAGTCACACATAAGAGATACGTGTAGACTGCAATATGACTCAAGTGAACAACACCAACATTTTATATATGTTCCACTGAAAATATAGAACATTACACACGGCGCTCAAAAATCTATCAATCAATCAATCAATGTTTACTTATATAGCCCTAAATCACAAGTGTCTCAAAGGGCTGCACAAGCCACAATGACTCAGATCCCACATCAGGGCAAGTAAAAAACTCAACCCAATGGGATAAAAATTAGAAACCTTTGGAGGGGACCGCATATGTGGAGACCCCGACAACAGGAAGACACGTATGTGCAATACAGAACACAGTAGAAGCGGGAAGAACTGTAAGGGGGAGCAGAAACTAGGAAGGAATCAAATCACCTACTGGATTAGGACACACCAGAATAAGAATAAGAATAAGACATTGCACCACAGTAGGTGGCGGTAAGCACCTTCACTGTGAAGTACCCCGCCCTTAAAACAAAAAACAGCACCAGCTCTTATTTTGTAAATCCGTTTCCTGCTGTGTGTGTTTTCAACATACTACTTTCTAAAAAAAAAAAGCTGCCGGTCACAGTTGGTCCTGATCACTAATCGGTAGGATTGGCTGCATTTGTCCACTGCAGAGGACCAATGAATGCAAAGTTAACACAACTAAAATGGCTGACTTGAGAGGTTGTCACAGTCTTAGAAGTTACTTTGCTGGTAAGCGAGAGACAGAAAAGTTTGTCTGTTTTCAAGGATTTTGGCTCGGGGGTCAGAAGGCGCAGGTTCAAGACGGCCGCGATCCAACAAAGGTGGACTTTAAAGTTGTTCCTGGACCCGTGCTGACGCGGAAGCATTCCTGAAGGTAACCTTTGGTGTTCTCTCCTCACTCGTCAACGCGGCGTCTCTTCTCCTACGTTCTGGTGGCAGCGGTCCCTTGCCGCCGCCGTGTCAGCACTGTGCTTCACCCGGCCGTCACTTGTCAATCAAACTCCGGCATGTGACCCTTCTTGTCCTTGGACTGACGAGCTGACAAGTTTTTTCTCTCCTCAAAGTTTGTTTGGCGCAGCTGAGGCGAGAGAAAGACGAGTTTCAACTGGACAGGTTGGGGCACTCGAAATCAAATTAGGCAGGGACCTTTATTTTTTTTAGTAACCAGAAGTGTCCCCAAAGACATTGGCCCCTACTACTACTTTTTGAGGAAAAACGTCCATGGACTCTGGAGAGGACTAACAGAACTGAATGTCCTGAAGGACCTCCAAACAAACCTATCCTTAAAAGTCCTGGTGCTACTAAAGGTCTGAAATGTACGCTAAGGACTCCAGGGGCTCTTTTGGGTGCATTTCAGACCTTTCAGACAACCCAATTCATCATTGTCAATCACTCAGTCATTCAAATGTCATTTATTAATAAAAATTGCAACAAAAAGTGCTATACAGACTTAATAACAATGCCCGATGACCCACATCCCTCGGGTCCAACACACAGACACACACAGTTGAATGCATGTCTGAGTACAGAGGAGCCAGGTGAAGAAACACTATCATTGGGACCACTTGAATTCTTTTGGGACCATGCCAGACCCCTCTAGGGCAGGAATATATATTTATATGTTTAGACACATATACAGTGTTTCCCACACATTCATTTATTTGTGGCGGCTCGCCACGAAAGAATTAAGGCCGCCACAAAAAATATATATATATATATATATATATATATATATATATATATATATATATATATATATATATATATATATATATATATATATATATATATATATATATATATATATTTTTTTTTTTTTTTTTTTTTTTTTTTTTAATTTTAATTTTTTATTTATTTATTTATTTATTTATTTATTTATTTATTTATTTATTTATTTATTTTTTGGTCCTGTCCATCTTCTCAGGCAAATCATATAGTAGATGTAGATGCCCATATTGGCTGTTCAGATTTACTTTACAAAAGAGAAGTGTAGGATCAAGATTTTTGGAGCTCTTTGTTCAGTGGATCAGATGTTTGATGAAGCTTTGTGTCTATCTACCACCACTACTGTTTTCTGTTTATTTGTTACTGACTGTGGCAGGACACCTCTGCCTCTGTTTTACTTTATGTTGCTGGTAAATAATATGGTTGTAGTAGTACGCTAAAGTTACATTTTTTAGTATGCACTAATTAAAGGGGCAGAGCTTTAAGAGACATTTTAGCTTTTATATTTTTAGATATATTTTTTGTAAGAACCATAATTAATAAATATATTTCAGTGAATAACGTATTGTTCAAATCTGTATATAAATATGTACATAAAGTGTTGTAATTATATTGTAAAATGGATGGATGGATGGACGTTTAAAACAAAACTGTTATTATTAATTAGTAAGTATACATTTTTTGAGCCTTTATAGAGAAAATCATGTCATTGTAGTAAATTATGCAAATTACTCGATGATGTCATGGTGACCACGCCCATAGCCACGCCCCCACCGCCACAGGTATCTTGGCAGTTTATGGGAAACACTGATATAGTTATATTTATAGCGTCTGTGTGACGGAACTCTACTCCAAGGCCTAAACGGGTTCAATTTGGACCGGGTAAATACTTGGCTTAAAGGATCCATATGTAATAATTTCATGTCAAGTCATCATTTAATGGCCATGATAGGTTGATTGGCAACACTAAATGGTCCATAGCGTGTGAATGTGAGTGTGAATGTTGTCTGTCTGTCTGTGTTGGCCCTGCGATGAGGTGGCGACTTGTCCAGGGTATACCCTGCCTTCCGCCCGAATGTAGCTGAGATAGGCACCAGCACCTCGCGACCCCAAAAGGGACAAGCAGTAGAAAATGTATGGATGGATGGATGTAAAAAGGCATTAATAAATCATGTTCTTTTCGAATACCTCTATAACTGATAACAGTAGATTTCGGGGCTGTAAATCTCATTTTGAAATGAGCATATCCCGGGATATGCTCATTTCAAAATGAGATTTACAGCCCCGAAATCTTGTTATTGTTTTCGTCTCAATGCCTCGCCCTCTACCGTTTAACCTGGGCATGACGTTAAAGTGCATCCGGCAGTGGAGGCTCCTCTATGGGGTCTTGGGGCACTGGGAGGTTAACCCTTTTACTACTGTTACCCCAGGTGGCCCTTGGCCAAGGTCTAGTACCTGACTGCCCCCTAGCCAGGGATACGGTGAAGACCTCAACGGCGGAGCAGGTGGAAGACGGTAGATTTAAGAACTACCACAACGGCTGCGATGGCGGAAGAAGGCTGCAGCAGAAAAGGGTCCCCAGTCGTCTTGTACTCCATGCCACTGAGACCCTGACCCGATTCTGTCAAGGATCGTGTGATGACTATCTGTGCACCAGTCTCCCCATGTTAAAGTCACGCACAGGCATCCTCCATAAAGGGATACACCCCTGCCAGGAGGATCGTCATACTCGTTCGAGTGACCGCCGATGACCGTTTGACCAATTTGAAAGTCAGTGAGTGTGTCACATCCAGGTTGCCAGTTACGCACCGCCATCTTTGTCTGGCTACTGCCACTGGTAAAGTTACTAAACATGTCAGACCTTAGTCAATCTAAAAGTTACCATTCTCAACTTATTCATGACAAAGCCAGGAACAAAGCAACTATTTTTAAAGGCGGAGAAGATTTTTTGATGTGCCGCCAAACCTGCTAATTTTCTCCTTGATAGGTAAGTCAGGCATTTACGTTTTCTTATTACTTGTGATAAATGGAAATTGACATTTGGTATGTAAACTATATTGTCCAATACAGTCTATGATCTTGTCTAACAAAGCTAGTATGTTCGTGCAACGAATGCTTAGCATGCTAGCCCGTTCAATGACACATCAACATATAGGCTAACGTGGGACATATATGCCCGTTAGCCTGTACGTCGATGTGTATTCGAACAGGGCAACATGTATTTTCGACAAATAAAACCCATGTGGATATGTGTAGTGTCAGTGCCTATTTCCTTCTCAATATGCTGATACGCTGAAGGAAATGGGTTACAACATTAGCACGGCTGTCATCATGGCGATGTTTGCATATTGTGGACTACATGTACCAAGTTATATGGCAAGCTGAAACGTTTGAAACAGTAGCCTATAGGCATACCTTGGTAAAATGTCTCCTCTTTAGTTTTGGCTGTACGTTAAGCTGCTAAGCATGCTCTACTTATTTTCACCAGTATAATTATTGCTAGCGTTGGTTGTAGTTAGTTTTAGTCTTTGTTTTCTGATGGTACTGACAACAACCATATGATTGTTGTGATAATGTACACAGGCATGACGTACTTCTTCCTGAAGTACGTCAACCTACGGTCTATTCAGCTATTACGGTGCCAGCACCTCAATCCCTAGTAAGAGGCAGTGGAAGTTTGAAGTTCCTTGGAGTAGCCCAGTCCATCCAGCTGGATTTGGCTGCGTATGTGGCAACCTCAGTCAGGGAGAGCGGCAGGTGACTACGGAACTTTGACCGTGATCGCAGTGCCATTTATGTCCACATTATTACATTCAGGTTGGGAAAAAATGAATAACTATTCTGCAACCCAACCATTGGCAAAAGTAAACAAGAGCAGAATCGTTTGTGAAACCTCTAAAATCGAGCTCCTTTCTGGTTGCACAATTCGGAACTCGTTTCGTAACTCGTTCTGGTTGCACAATTCGGAACTTGTTTCGGAACTCCTTCGTTTCTGTCCACATTATTACATTCAGGTTGGGAAAAAACGAATAACTATTCTGCAACCCAACCATTGGCAAAAGTAAACAAGAGCAGAATCGTTTGTGAAACCTCTAAAATCGAGCTCCTTTCTGGTTGCACAATTCGGAACTCGTTTCGGACATCACCCAATGAACAGCGTATGTTCGGTCTTTGGAGTAAGAGGCAGTGAAAGTTTGAAGTTCCTTGGAGTAGCCAAGTCCATCCAGCTGGATTCGGCTGCATATCTGGCAACCTCAGTCAGGGAGAGTGGCAGGGGACTAAGGAACTTTGACCGTGATCGCAGTACCATTTCTGTCCACATTATTACATTCAGGTTGGGAAAAAATGAATAACTATTCTGCAACCCAACCATTGGCAAAAGTGAACAAGAGCAGAATCGTTTGTGAAACCTCTAAAATCGAGCTCCTTTCTGGTTGCACAATTCGGAACTCGTTTCGGACACCACCCAATGAACAGCGTATGTTCGGTCTTTGGAGTAAGAGGCAGTGGAAGTTTGAAGTTCCTTGGAGTAGCCCAGTCCATCCAGCTGGATTCGGCTGCGTATCTGGCAACCTCAGTCAGGGAGACCGGCAGGGGACTACGGAACTTTGACCATGATTGCAGTACCATTTCTGTCCACATTATTACATTCAGGTTGGGAAAAAACGAATAACTATTCTGTAACCCAACCATTGGCAAAAGTAAACAAGAGCAGAATCGTTTGTGAAACCTCTAAAATCGAGCTCCTTTCTGGTTGCACAATTCGGAACTCGTTTCGGAACTCGTTCTGGTTGCACAATTTGGAACTTGTTTCGGAACTCCTTCATTTCTGTCCACATTATTACATTCAGGTTGGGAAAAAACGAATAACTATTTTGCAACCCAACCATTGGCAAAAGTAAACAAGAGCAGAATTGTTTGTGAAACCTCTAAAATCGAGCTCCTTTCTGGTTGCACAATTCGGAACTCGTTTCGGACATCACCCAATGAACAGCGTATGTTCGGTCTTTGGAGTAAGAGGCAGTGGACGTTTGAAGTTCCTTGGAGTAGCCCAGTCCATCCAGCTGGATTCGGCTGCGTATCTGGCAACCTCAGTCAGGGAGAGCGGCAGGGGACTAAGGAACTTTGACTGTGATCGCAGTACCATTTCTGTCCACATTATTACATTCAGGTTGGGAAAAAACGAATAACTATCCTATAACCCAACCATTGGCAAAAGTAAACAAGAGCAGAATCGTTTGTGAAACCTCTAAAATTGAGCTCCTTTCTGGTTGCACAATTTGGAACGCGTTTCGGAACTCGTTCTGGTTGCACAATTCGGAACTCGTTTCGGAACTCATTCGTTTCTGTCCACATTATTACATTCAGGTTGGGAAAAAAACGAATAACTATTCTGCAACCCAACCATTGGCAAAAGTGAACAAGAGCAGAATCGTTTGTGAAACCTCTAAAATCGAGCTCCTTTCTGGTTGCACAATTCGGAACTCGTTTCGGACATCACCCAATGAAGAGCGTATGTTCGGTCTTTGGAGTAAGAGGCAGTGGAAGTTTGAAGTTCCTTGGAGTAGCCCAGTCCATCCAGCTGGATTCGGCTGCATATCTGGCAACCTCAGTCAGGGAGAGCGGCAGGGGACTAAGGAACTTTGACCGTGATCGCAGTACCATTTCTGTCCACACTATTACATTCAGGTTGGGAAAAAATGAATAACTATTCTGCAACCCAACCATTGGCAAAAGTAAACAAGAGCAGAATCGTTTGTGAAACCTCTAAAATCGAGCTCCTTTCTGGTCGCACAATTCGGAACTCGTTTCGGACATCACCCAATGAACAGCGTATGTTCGGTCTTTGGAGTATCCCCCCCCCCCCCCCCTCCGTTGTCCTGTTCCCCTCCAACGCCTCGCTCTCCCCCGTCTCCCGATTGACATTTTTCCAAACGCGGGACCAAAATACCCCGATCAGAAGCGTAGCCGCCATCCTGCCTGAGGAGCACTCGGCTATCACGGCTAATTCCTGAATACTGGCGCCGCTTCAGGCCGAGAGCCTCTTCTGGGCTTTTTCACGGAAGTTCAAGGAGGCTTTTCTGGCGTCAGCCGCTCGCACAGGTGCAGAGACAAAGAGCCGTAATTATCATCCCAACCTTTTTTCTCTCTCTCTCTCTCTCTCTCTCTCTCTCTCTCTCTCTCTCTCTCTCTCTCTCTCTCTCTCTCTCTCTCTCTCTCTCTCTCTCTCTCTCACTCTCAGATGTGCGTTGTGGAAATGCTGGCGCCTGAGTCCTGCATGGAAACTAAAGACGAGGCCTCGCGAGGACTTCAGTGCGCCGGGAAGAGCTCTTAAGCCTCCTTTTGTCCATGAAATGTTTGTTTGTTGGAGGAAGTCCTAGTTCGGTGTGCAGATGTTGACAATAAATCAGACTGAATAGCATCAACAAGCCTTTATTATAATGAAGGACGTCTCATCCCGGGCAGTCGATACGTGTTCAGTTTTTAAAAAGTACAAGGTCCTCTGAAATCTCATCTATAGACAGTTTGAGACCATGTCCTCAGATGTGTCGGGTGCTGAAAGAACAGGGCTTGGTTTTTTAGAAGCTCTTTGTCACCAGAAGTGGCCTCAAATGATTGAGGTTGGGGTTATTCTTACACTCTGCCAAATAGGACCTTGGCCCCGAAAAAGGCCCAGGTTCCACCAAAAGGGCCGTCAACGGTATCTCTGTCCACCAAATGTTAGGGACATGGTCCATTTATTGGAATCTGTAAGAGTATTGACCAGAACCAGACTGAATCGCAATGTTTTAGCCAAGGTGTGTTCAAAGTTTGACCCTCTGCAGATCAATCAATCAAACATATACATTTATTTATACCATACTTGCCAACCTTGAGACCTCCGATTCCGGGAGGTGGAGGGTGGAGGGTGGGGTGGGGCTTGGTCGGGGGTGGGGCAGGGGCGTGGCGGGGTGTGGTTGGGGGCGGGGGACGTGGTTGGGGCGTGGTTAAGAGGGGAGGAGTATACAGCTAGAATTCACCAACTCGAGTATTTCATATATATTTCATATATATATATATATATATATATATATATATATATATATATATATATATATATATATATATATATATATATATATATATATATATATATATATTTATTTTATTATACATATAAATAAAATAAATACTTGAATTTCAGTGTTCTGGAGGCTATCCAGTAGATGGCAGTATTGTCCTGTTTAAGAGTGTCATGCACAACATTGCTGTTTACGGCAGACGAACTGCTTCACGGTAGACAAAAACGTGACTGCTGTTGTTGTGTGTTGTTACCGCGCTAGGAGGACGTTAATGAAACTGCCTAACAATAAACCCACATAAGAAACCAAGAACTCGCCCTCGATCATTCTACAGTTATAACGTGATTGGGCAGGCACGCTGTTTATATCGTGGGAAAGCGGACGTGTCCCCACTCAGGTCCGCATGGAGCTGGAGAGGGCGTGGCCTACAGCTCCGGCTGAATTCCGGGAGTTTATCGGGAGAAACTTTCTTCCAGGAGGTTTTCGGGAGAGGCGCTGAATTCCGAGAGTCTCCCGGTAAAACCGGGAGGGTTGGCAAGTATGATTTATACAGCCCTCGATCACAAATGCCTCAAAGGGCTTCACAAACCACGTCGACTTTCTCGGATCGGAATCCACATCCGGGCAAGAAAAAACTCAACCCAATGGGAACAATGTAGATCCAGATCGTAAAAATGAAATTAATTGATTGTCCTAAGTTGTGACTCACACTCTTTGTCCCAGTTACAGTGCCCTCTGGTGGTTAATTTATAGATTACATATTTTAGGACATTTTAGAACTGGTGTCGAAATGGGACGAGCGGCAGAAAAATGGATGGATGGATGGATGGATGGATGGTCCTCCCTTGACTCCACCTAGTGGCCAATTCACAGAAAACACTTTAGCAAATAAATCGAATTCCTCGGATTTGAATCCACAAGTAAAAATTTAACCCAAAGGGAACAATGTGATTGTCCTAGGTCAGGGGTCAGCAACCTGGGGCTCTCTTTAGTGTCGCCCTAGTGACTCCCTGGACCTCTTTCAGAGATGTGTAAAAATGGAAAAATATTTTTTGTTTTAATACATTTTTTGTAGGAGGACAAACACGACACAAACCTTCCTAATTGTTAGAAATCCCACTGTTTATGTTATACATACTTCTCTGATGAGAGTATTTGGCAAGCACCGTTTTGTCCTACTAAATTCAGCGATCCTTGAACTCACCGTGGTTTGTTTACATGTACAACTTTCTCCTACGCTGCCACAGAAAGACGTGCTTTATGCCACTTCTTCTTTTGTCTCATTTTGTCCACCAAACTTTTTATGCTGTGCGTGAATGCACTAAAGGTGAGCTTTGTTGATTTCATTGATTTTCTGGAGTGCTTATCAGGCATATTTGGTCAATCCATGACTGCAAGCTAATCGATGCTAACATGCTATTTAGGCTAGTATGTACATATTGCATCACTATGCCTCATTTGTACGTATATTTGAGCTCTTTTAATGTCCTTTACTTGTATGTGTTGCCTTCATTATAAGACTTATATACGGCTTTTTGCGGCTCCAGACAGATCAGTTTTTGTATTTTTGGTCCACTATGGCTCTTTCAACGTTTTGGGTTGCCTACCCCTGCCTTAAGTTGTCACTCACACTCTGCTTGACTCATTTCACTTGATCAAACATTCTATTCTAAAAAAACGAAGAAAGTACGTATGATTCCTGCTGATACCAGATTAGATCCATATCTCTAGCTGGAAACCTGAGCTGTAAACCCTGGTTACAAACCCTAATTAAAAACCCTAACCAGTAATTCCGGACTCAAGTCCAACCATTAAACACCAACCTGAGAGACCTGAACCTCGGCCTTGCCCTAACCACTAAAACCATTTGACAGGAACGCAGTAGAAATATGTTCACAGTCCAAGGTTGATCTCGTCAGGAATGTCTAGATCTTTAGGACAACACAGTTCCTATTGGCCACACAAAAATGCTCACACTCGTATGAAACGGTCCAATCAGAGGCCAGATAGGATTCGACCCAAGCAAACCAATTAAACATGTTTAAGTCTTCCTGCTGGCCATTAAAGAGGAGCTAAAACTGGAACGGTTACCAGATCAGATCATATCTCTAGCTCGAAACCTGAGCTGGAAACCCTGGTTACAAACCCTAATTAAAAACCCTAACCACTAATTCCGGACTCAAGTCCAACCATTAAACACCAACCTGAGAGACCTGAACCTCGGCCTTGCCCTAACCACTAAAACCATTTGACAGGAACACAGTAGAAATATGTTCACAGTCCGAGGTTGATCTCGTCAGGAATGTCTAGATCTTTACGACAACACAGTTCCTATTGGCCACACAAAAACAAAGATTGTTCTGCACATGCTCACACTCGTATGAAACGGTCCAATCAGAGGCCAGATAGGATTCGACCCAAGCAAACCAATCAAACATGTTTAAGTCTTCCTGCTGGAACATTAAAGAGGAGCTAAAACTGGAATGGGGGGAACTGTGGGGGTCGGGGTGGTGGTGCTCAGGTGCGCCTAGCTAGCTTCAGTTTCCCGGTTACCTTTTGCTACAGCTCAGCTAATCATCCGGCTCAGCGGTCGGTCCGCCGGCAGGATTCCAGACCCTCCCGCTGCCGGCCCGGTCTTAGCCTCAATTAGTCAGGAATTAAAAGTCCTGCTTCACAGTTCGGATCAGCACGAGGCGCAGCTGCTTAATTACAGATATGCGGAGGCCTCCTCAAACCCTTGAAAACTGGAGGATGAGAAACACATGTATTCCATCTTGTGGGGCTCGTATAATACTACATCAGGAGGTCGTCTACAGCCACAGCTGGTCATGCTAAATGCGTTTTGACTCAGCGCTAATAAGAGATCCCGGTTGTTAATCACCTAAGTAGACCACATATTCAGCAACTGTACTTGAAACTGGAGTTTAAAATTGGGGTTAGGGATTGAGATTAGTGTTCAAAAATAGGATTGGAGTTTTATAAGAGGGTTTCCGGTTGGGATTTCAAACTAAAGTTTGAGGTTAAAATTAGAATAGGGTGTTCCATTCAGGGTTCAAATTTGAGATCTCCGGATAAGTTTACAAATTAGTTAGGGGGTCACTTTAGGGTTATGGTCTTAATTTAGGGTCTAGGTCTTCCATGACTGTTTCCGGTTACGGTTTTAAATTAGTTAGATGGTCAAATTAAGGTTAGGGTTTAAAATTTGAGGGTTTTGAAATAGGGTTTCAAACAAAGTTGAGGGTTTGAAATTATTCTTCAAAATTAGGGTTGGGGTTTTATAAGAGGGTTTCCGGTTGGGATTTCAAACTAAAGTTTGAGGTTCAAATCAGGGTTGCAGTTTGAATTTGGAGTTTAAAATTAGAATTGGTTGTTCAATTCAGGGTTCAAATTTGAGATTTTCTGATAAGTTTACAAATTAGTTAGGGGGTCACTTAAGCGTTGGGTTCAAAATCAGGGTTTAGGTTTTAAGGTTAGTGTTTCCGGTTACGATTTCTAATTAGTCAGATGGTCAAATTAAGGTTAGGGTTTCAAATTAGAGTTCAGAATTTGGGTTTTGAAATAGAGTTTCAAACAAATGTTACGGTTTGAAATTAGAGTTTAAAATTAGGGCTGGGGTTTTATAAGAAGGTTTCCGGTTGGGATTTCAAACTAAAGTTTGAGGTTCAAATCAGGGTTGCAGTTTGAATTTGGAGTTTAAAATTAGAATCGGGTGTTCCATTCAGGGTTCAAATTTGAGATGTCCTGAGAAGTTTACAAATTAGTTAGGGGGTCACTTAAGCGTTGGGTTCAAAATCAGGGTTTAGGTTTTAAGGTTAGTGTTTCCGGTTACGATTTCTAATTAGTCAGATGGTCAAATTAAGGTTAGGGTTTCAAATTAGAGTTCAGAATTTGGGTTTTGAAATAGAGTTTCAAACAAATTTTACGGTTTGAAATTAGAGTTTAAAATTAGGGTTGGGGTTTTATAAGAAGATTTACGGTCGGGATTTCAAACTAAAGTTTGAGGTTCAAATGAGGGTTGCAGTTTAAAATTCGAGTTTAAAATTAGAATTGGGTGTTCCATTCAGGGTTCAAATTAGATATTTCTCAATAAATGTACAAATTAGTTAGGGGGTCACATTAGGATTAGGGTCTGAAATTGGGGTTCAAAATTGGGGTTTAGAACTTAAATTAGTGTTTCCGGTTACGGTTTGTAATTAGTCAGATGGTCAAATTAAGGTTAGGGTTTCAAATTACAGTTCAGGATTTGGGTTTTGAAATAGGGTTTCAAACTAATTTCAGGGTTTGAAATTAGTGTTTAAAATTAGGGTTGGGGTTTAATAAGAAGGTTTCCGGTCGGGATTTCAAACTAAAGTTTGAGGTTCAAATGAGGGTTGCAGTTTAACATTGGAGTTTACAATTAGAATCGGGTGTTCCATTCAGGGTTTAAATTTGAGATGTCCTGATAAGTTTACAAATTAGTTAGGGGGTCACTTTAGCGTTGGGTTCTTAATTAGGGTTTAGGTTTTAAAGTTAGTGTTTCCGGTTACGGTTTCTAATTAGTCAGATGGTCAAATTAAGGTTAGGGTTTCAAATTAGAGTTCAGAATATTGGTTTTGAAATAGGGTTTCAAACTAATTTTAGGGTTTGACATTAGTGTTTAAAATTAGGGTTGGGGTTTTATAAGCGGGTTTCCGGTCAGGATTTCAAACTAAAGTTTGAGGTTCAAATGAGGGTTGCAGTTTTAATTTGGAGTTTAAAATAAAAATTGGTGTTCCATTCAGGGTTAAAATTTGAGATTTTAAAATAAGTTTACAAATTAATTAGGGGGTAACATTAGGGTTAGGGTCTGAAATTGGGGTTCAAAATTGGGGTTTAGTTCTTAAATGAGTGTTTCCGGTTATTGTTTCTAATTAGCCAGATGGTCAATGTAAGGTTAGGGTTTCAAATTACAGTTCAGAATTTGGGTTTTGAAATAGGGTTTCAAACTAAGTTGAGGGTGTGAAATTAGCGTTCAAAATTAGGGCTGGGGTTTTATAAGAAGGTTTCCGGTTGGGATTTCAAACTAAAGTTTGAAGTTCAAAAGAGGGTTGCAGTTTGAATTTTGAGTTTAAAATTAGAATCGGGTGTTCCATTCAGGGTTCAAATTTGAGATGTCCTGAGAAGTTTACAATTTAGTTAGGGGGTCACTTTAGAGTTGGGTTCAAAATTAGGGTTTAGGTTTTAAAGTTAGTGCTTCCGGTTACGGTTTCTAATTAGTCAGATGGTCAAATTAAGGTTAGGGTTTCAAATTAGAGTTCAGAATTTGTGTTTTGAAATAGGGTTTCAAACTAATTTTAGGGTTTGAAATTAGTGTTTAAAATTAGGGTTGGGGTTTAATAAGAAGGTTTCCGGTCGGGATTTCAAACTAAAGTTTGAGGTTCAAATGAGGGTTGCAGTCAAAATTTGGAGTTTAAAATTAGAATTGGGTTCAATTAAAGGTTCAAATTTAAGATTTCCTGATAAGTATACAAATTAGTTAGGGGGTCACTTTAGTGTTGGGTTCAAAATTAGGGTTTAGGTTTTAAAGTTAGTGTTTCCGGTTACCAAAACACGGTAGAAAATGGATGGATGTTTCCGGTTACGGTTTCTAATTAGTCAGATGGTCAAATTAAGGTTAGGGTTCCAAATTAGAGTGCAGGATTTGGGTTTTGAAATAGGGTTTCAAACTAAGTTTCGGGTGTAAAGCTGAAGATTTTCATGTTTCAGTCTTCTAGGGACAAGAAAAGTTCAGTCTCGTACAACTTCGAGACGACGGGAGTCCATCTTGCTAACTCTCACCAGCACTTTAGCACTTTAGCACTTAAGCTAACTCGCTTCCTCAGTAACCAAGTTTTGTTTTGAAGTCTGTAAAGAACTTTGTCTTCTATGAGAAGCTGATGATTAAAGTTTCTTTGATTGATGAGCAAAAAGATGGGTTGCGGAACCAAAGTGCCGGAGGCTCGTGATCTCGCTAGGTTTTAAACCCAAGTCTAAACTCTCAGATTAGTGTTCATATTTACAATTTGGGTTTCAAAGTTAGGCTAATCTATGTCTGCATTTTAAGGTTAGAGTTCTGTGAATAAGGGTTTAGTGGTCACGGGTTGGGTTTGTTTTTGAAGTATTTTGCACACATTTACTGCCTGTCATACATGTTTTACTGCGTTTCAATGTGTTTCCCTGTGCTTTATTGTGTTTCGTTGTGTTTTATTGTGTTTTGATGTGTTTTGTTGTGTTTTATTATGTTCTTGTGCTGCCTTGAAAAAAACCCCAGAAAAAAAAAACCAAGAGGATCTCTTTGAAATTAGTGGGTAAACAGTGCCCTCTGGTGGCCGTTTAATCAACTGCCCGGCAAACAGAGCATCCTCTGTCTTTGTTGCACCTTTAAAGCAGCGTGTCATTTCAAAGGCGTGTGTGTGTGTGTGTGTGTGTGTGTGTGTGTGTGTGTGTGTGTGTGTGTGTGTGTGTGTGTGTGTGTGTGTGTGTGTGTGTGTGTGTGTGTGTGTGTGTGTGTGTGTGTGTGTGTGTGTGTGTGTGTGTGTGTGTGTGTGTGTGTGTGTGTGTGTGTGCGAGTGTGTGTGCATTCTTGTATGCTTACCCTTCTTCAGACATCAAGAAGGAAAAGTAGTTAGGACCGAAATCATGGTCCCAATATGGAAAACCTTTGCATCTAATAGAGAGGCAAATACTAGAGTCCGTGAACATTGCTCCAAAGTCAGGATTTTTGTTGTTGATTTAATGTGCATACAAAAGTAAACATTGACAGGTGCAAAGGCAGCAATATATGATAAAACAAGACGGCAGATAAAGAAGGACTTCCCTATTCATCCACCGAAAAAAGCCGCCGGGTGAACAGCTGATTTTACGACTTTCGGTTCTGACGTAAGACAACCCATATGTGACCATAGGGTGAACTAATACACTACGCTACTGTCTTGAGAAATGAAGAAGGAAAAGTACCTTCCATATGAGGACCGGTGAACAAGTTCGGACATAAATCATGGTCCCAATATGGTAAACCATTGCATCTAATAGACAGCCAAATACTAGAGTCTGTGAACATTGCTCCAAAGTCAGGATTTTTTTTGCTGATTTAATGTGCATACAAAAGTAAACATTGACAGGTGCAAAGGCAGCAATATATGATAAAACAAAATGGCAGCTAAAGAAGGACTTCCCTATTCATCCCCGAAAAAATGCGCCAGGTGAACGGCTGATTTCAGGACTTCTGGTGCTGACGTAAGACAACCCATATGTGACCATAGGATGAACAAATACACTACGCTACGGTCTTGAGACATGAATAAGGAAAAGTACCTTCCCTATGAGGAGATGTGAACAAGTTAGGACATAAATCATGGTCCCAATACGGTAAACCATTGCATATAATAGAGAGACAAATACTAGAGTCTGTGAACATTGCTCCAAAGTCAGGATTTTTTGTTGATTTAATGTGCATATAAAAGTAAACATTGACAGGTGCAAAGGCAGCAATATATGACACAACAAGATGGCAGCTAAAGAAGGACTTCCCTATTCATCCCACGAAAAAAGCCGCCGGGTGAATAGCTGATTTTACGACTTCCGGTTCTGACGTAAGACAACCCGCGTCCCATATGTGACCATAGGATGAACAAATACACTACGGTACGGTCTTGAGACATCAACAAGAAAAAGTACCTTCCCTATGAGGAGATGTGAACAAGTTAGGACATAAATCATGGTCCCAATACGGAAAACCCTTGCATCTAATAGAGAGCCAAATACTAGAGTCTGTGAACATTGCTCCAAAGTCAGGATTTTTGTTGTTGATTTAATGTGCATACAAAAGTAAACATTGACAGGTGCAAAGGCAGCAATATATGATAAAACAAGATGGCAGATAAAGAAGGACTTCCTTGTTCATCCCCGAAAAACGCTGCCAGGTGAACGGCTGATTTTATGACTTTCGTTTCTGACGTAAGACAACCCGCGTCCCATATGTGACCATAGGATGAACAAATACACTACGCTACTGTCTTGAGAAATGAAGAAGGAAAAGTACCTTCCATATGAGGACCGGTGAACAAGTTCGGACATAAATCATGGTCCCAATACGGAAAACCCTTGCATCTAATAGAGAGACAAATTCTAGAGTCCGTGAACATTGCTCCAAAGTCAGGATTTTTTTTTGTTGATTTAATGTGCATACAAAAGTAAACATTGACAGGTGCAAAGGCAGCAATATATGATAAAACAAGACGGCAGCTAAAGAAGGACTTCCCTATTCATCCCCCGAAAAAAGCCGCCGGGTGAATAGCTGATTTTATGACTTCCGGTTCTGACGTAAGACAACCCGCGTCCCATATGTGATCATAGGATGAACAAATACACTACGGTACTGTCTTGAGACATCAACAAGGAAAAGTACCGTCCATATGAGGAGGTGTGAACAAGTTAGGACATAAATCATGGTCCCAATACGGAAAAACATTGCATCTAATAGACAGCCAAATACTAGAGTCTGTGAACATTGCTCCAAAGTCAGGATTTTTGTTGTTGATTTAATGTGCATACAAAAGTAACGACTTCTGGCGCTGACGTAAGACAACCCGCGTCCCACATGTGACCATAGGATGAACAAATACACTACGCTACTAAGACTATAGTGGCCATTAACATTTAGCTTCTACAGCTGTGTTGCCCAAAGTGCGGCACAGGGGCCATCTGTGGTCCCTGACTCCTTTGTCATCGGTCCTTGAGCACATTACAAAAATAAAAAAAAATGGAGATCTCATTTGCAGCCCCTGGTGGTGACATCTATCAAAATGAGGGAGGTCCCAAAAAAGGAGGGATTTTTTCAAATTGACCGTGTGTCGCTTTTAAAAGTGCTCCCCCTTCTGGTCAATATATAAAATAACAAGTGTGTGTAAGAAATTGAAGTGCTCTCCCTTTGGCCAACATATGAAACAACAAGTGTGTGTAAGAAATTGAAATGCGACCCCTTTGGCCTAAATGTATTTAAAAAATTATATATATATATATATATATATATATATATATATATATATATATATATATATATATATATATATATATATATATATATATATATATATATATATATATATTTTTTTTTTTTTTTTTTTTTTTTTTTTAATGTTTATTTTTTTTAATAAAATATATCCATCCATCCATTTTCTACTGCTTGTCCCTTTTTATATATATATATATATATATATATATTTTTTATATATATATATATATATATATATATATATATATATATATATATATATATATATATATATATATATATATATATATATATATATATATATACAGTATATACCTGTATATAGAGAGAGAGACACATAATGTAATAACTTGAAGTAAATACTGAAAATTAAAAAATAAGGTCGTGGGTCCGCGACTTGGCTCATATTGTTTGGCCCTCTACTTAACTTGGTGGTTAAAACGTAATTGTGGCCCCAAACACTCTGGCAGCGCATAGGTAAATACAGCCTGTGACTAAATATCTGCATAAATGAGGCCTAAGTCAGTGTAGCCGCTGGTAGAAATACTTAACACCTTTTAGTCGCGTGGTTAAAACCTGATTCTGATCATTTTGCAATGCAGTCTGCTGGAAATGACAGAAAGTGCCACTGGACATGGCAAGTGACGCTGTGGTCAAAGTTGGAAATATGAGGATAGCATTAAGGTTAGGTTAGTGTTAAATTTGTAATTAAGGTTATGTTTGAGTTAAGGTTAGGTTTAGGTTATGTTGGAGTTAAAGGAGACCTGCATCTTTTTTGGAACTTTGCCTTTTTTAGGCCAGAGTTAGAGTTAGATTATGTTAGAGTTAGGTTTATGTTAAGTCAGAGTTAAGGTCAGGTTTAGGTTGTGTTAGAGTTAAGGTTAGGTTTAAGTTAGGTCAGAGGTAAGGTTAGGTCAGAGTTAAGGTTAGGTTTAGGTTATGTTAGAGTTAAGGTTAGGTTTAAGTAAGGTCAAGTCGAAGGTTATTTCAGATTGAAGGTTAGGTCAGAGTTAAGGTTAGGTCAGAGTTAAAGTTAGGTTTAAACTAGGTCAGAGTTAAGGTTAGGTTTAAGTAAGGTCAGATTTAAGGTTAGGTCAGAGATTAGGTTGTGTTAGAGTTGAGGTTAGGTTTAAGTTAGGTCAGAGTTAAGGTCAGGTTTAGGTTATGTTACAGTTAGAGTTAAGGTTAGGTTTAAGTTAGGTCACAGGTAAGGTTAGGTCAGAGTTAAGGTTAGGTTTAGTTAGAGTTAAGGTTAGGTTTAAGTTAAGTCAGAGTTAAGGTTAGGTTTGAGTAAGGTCAAATTTAAGGTTAGGTCAGAGATTAGGTTGTGTTAGAGTTGAGGTTAGGTTTAAGTTAGGTCAGAGTTAAGGTCAGGTTTAGGTTATGTTACAGTTACAGTTAAGGTTAGGTTTAAGTTAGGTCACAGGTAAGGTTAGGTCAGAGCTAAGGTTAGGTTTAGTTAGAGTTAAGGTTATGTTTAAGTTAAGTCAGAGTTAAGGTTTGTTTTAAGTTAGGTCAGAATTAAGGTTGGGTTTAGTTTTTGTTAGAGTTAAGATTAGGGCAGTGTTAAGGTTAAGTTTAGCTTGTTATAGTTAAGGTTAAGTTTAAGTAAGGTCAGAGTTAAGGTTCGGTTCAGGTTAGGTTAGGGTTAAGGTTAGGTTTAAGTTAGGTCCGATTTAAGGTTAGGTCAGAGTTAAGGTTGGGTCAGAGTGAAGGTTGGGTCAGAGTTAAGGTTAGGTTTATGTTAGGTCAGCATTAAGGTTAGGTTTAAGTTAGGTCAGAGTTAAGGCTAGGTTTAAGTTAGGTAAGAGTTAAGGTCAAGTTTAGGTTATGTTAGAGTTAAAGTTATGTTTAAGTTAGGTCAGATTGAAGGTTAAGTCAGAGTTAAGGTTAGGTCAGAGCTAAAGTTAGGTTTAAGTTAGGTCAGAGTTAAGGTTAGGTTTAAGTAAGGTCAGGTTTAAGTAAGGTCAGATTTAAGGTTAGGTCAGAGATTAGGGATGTTAGAGTTAAGGTCAGGTTTAGGTTATGTTATAGTTAGGGTTAGGTTTAGTTTAAGTTAGAGTTAAGGTTAGGTTTAAGTTAGGTTCAGTTAGGTTCAAGTTATGTTTGTCTCTCCTCTGCTATCCCAGCAGCCTGAGTGACTCCACAGTAAACAGTGAGTCTACAAGTCTGCACCATGTTGTCACCACAGGACAGTAAACAGTGAGTCTACAAGTCTGCACCATGTTGTCTCCACAGGACAGTAAATAGTGAGTCTACAAGTCTGCACCATGTTGTCTCCACAGGACAGTAAACAGTGAGTCTACAAGTCTGCACCATGTTGTCTCCACAGGACAGTAAACAGTGAGTCTACAAGTCTGCACCATGTTGTCTCCACAGGACAGTAAACAGTGAGTCTACAAGTCTGCACCATGTTGTCTCCACAGGACAGTAAACAGTGAGTCTACAAGTCTGCACCATGTTGTCTCCACAGGACAGTAAACAGTGAGTCTACAAGTCTGCACCATGTTGTCTCCACAGGACAGTAAATAGTGAGTCTACAAGTCTGCACCATGTTGTCTCCACAGGACAGTAAACAGTGAGTCTACAAGTCTGCACCATGTTGTCCCCACAGGACAGTAAATAGTGAGTCTACAAGTCTGCACCATGTTGTCTCCACAGGACAGTAAATAGTGAGTCTACAAGTCTGCACCATGTTGTCTCCACAGGACAGTAAATAGTGAGTCTGCAAGTCTGCACCATGTTGTCTCCACAGGACAGTAAATAGTGAGTCCACAAGTCTGCACCATGTTGTCTCCACAGGACAGTAAATAGTGAGTCTACAAGTCTGCACCATGTTGTCTCCACAGGACAGTAAATAGTGAGTCTACAGACTATAAATTGCTACTTTTTTCCCTACGCTTTGCACCCTGCGGCTTGTAAAACCGTGCGGCTAACTCATGGATTTTTTTTGCCGAAGGCCATAATGTAAACAGTTTTCATTAAACACAAGCAAATAAACACTGAAATGTTGTGTTATTGTTTGTGCTATGGCGCCATCTTATGGACGAGTTTGCTCACTGCAGGTGTTGCTGCAAGTTCCATGGGAATTTCCTTTTGTTTGAAGACTCAAACCGGAAGTAGAAGTGCCGTTGACCAGCTTTTTTGCAGAAGGTCCTTAAAAAACAAATAGACCAAAATCAAATGTCAACTATAAAAGGCGCTGATTTTTTCAGAATATACCGCAAAATCCGGACTTTAAATTGCTACTTTTTTTCCTACGCTTTGAACCCTGCGGCTTGTAAAACCGTGCGGCTAATTCATGGATTTTTCTCCGATGGCGGCCGTAATGCAAACAGTTTTCCTTAAACACAAGCAAAGACACTGAAATGTTGTGTTATTGTTTGTGTTATGGCGCCATCTTATGGACGAGTTTGCTCACTGCAGGTGTTGCTGCAAGTTTATTGGGAATTTCCTTCTGTTTGAAGCCTCGAACCGGAAGTAGAAGTGCCGTTGACTAGCTTTTTTTGCAGAAGGTCCTTAAAAAAACAAATAGACCAAAATCAAATGTCAACTTTACAAGGCGCTGATTTTTTCAGAATATACCGCAAATTCCGGACTATAAATCGCTACTTTTTTTCCTACGCTTTGAACCCTGCGGCTTGTAAAACCGTGCGGCTAACTCATGGATTTTTTTTGCCGACGGCCATAATGTAAACAGTTTTCATTAAACACAAGCAAATAAACACAGAAATGTTGTGTTATTGTTTGTGCTATGGTGCCACCTTATGGACGAGTTCACTCACTGCAGGTGTCGCTGCAGATTGAATGTGAATTTCCTTCTGTTTGAAGCCTCGAACCAGAAGTAGAAGTGCCGTTGACTAGCTTTTTTTGCAGAAGGTCCTTAAAAAAACAAATAGACCGAAATCAAATGTCAACTATACAAGGCGCTGATTTTTTCAGAATATACTGTAAATTCCGGACTTTAAATTGCTACTTTTTTTCCTACGCTTTGAACCCTGCAGCTTGTAAAACGGTGCAGCTAATTCATGGATTTTTCTCCGCTGACGGCCGTAATGCAAACAGTTTTCATTAAACACGAGCAAAAAGACACTGAAATGTTGTGTTATTGTTTGTGCTATGGCGCCATCTTATGGACAAGTTCACTCACTGCAGGTGGCGCTGCAGATTGAATGTGAATTTCAATCAATCAATCAATGTTTATTTATATAGCCCTAAATCACAAGTGTCTCAAAGGGCTGTACAAGCCACAACGACATCCTCGGTACAGAGCCCACATACGGGCAAGGAAAAACTCACCCCAGTGGGACGTCGGTGAATGACTATGAGAAACCTTGGAGAGGACCGCATATGTGGGTAACCCCCCCCTCTAGGGGAGACCGAAAGCAACGGATGTGGAGTGGGTCTGACATAACATTGTGAAAGTCCAGTCCACAGTGGATCCAACACATCAGCGGGAGTCCAGTCCACAGCGGGGCCAACAGGAAACCATCCCGAGCGGAGACGGGTCAGCAGCGCAGAGATGTCCCCAACCGATGCACAGGCTAGTGGTCCACCCGGGGTCCCGGCTCTGGACAGCCAGCACTTCATCCATGGCCACCGGACCTATGCAACTCCCCCTCGCAAGGGACAGGGGAGAAGAGGAGAGAAGAAAAGAAACGGCAGATCAACTGGTCTAAAAAAGGGGGGGTCTATTTAAAGGCTAGATTATACAAATGAGTTTTAAGATGTGACTTAAATGCTTCTACTGAGGTAGCATCTCTAACTGTTACCGGGAGGGCATTCCAGAGTACTGGAGCCCGAATAGAAAACGCTCTATAGCCCGCAGACTTTTTTTTGGCTCTGGGAATCACTAATAAGCCGGAGTTCTTTGAACGCAGATTTCTTGCCGGGACATATGGTACAATACAATCGGCGAGATAGGCTGGAGCTAAACCGTGTAATATTTTATACGTAAGTAGTAAAACCTTAAAGTCGCATCTTAAGTGCACAGGAAGCCAGTGCAAGTGAGCCAGTATAGGTATATATATATATATGTATATAAAGGTATATACAGTATAGGCGTAATATGATCAAACTTTCTTGTTTTTGTCAAAAGCCTAGCAGCCGCATTTTGTACCAACTGTAATCTTTTAATGCTAGACATAGGGAGGCCTGAAAATAAAACGTTACAGTAATCGAGACGAGACGTAACGAACGCATGAATAATGATCTCAGCGTCGCTAGTGGACAAGATGGAACGAATTTTAGCGATATTACGGAGATGAAAGAAGGCCGTTTTAGTAGCACTCTTAATGTGTGACTCAAACGAGAGAGTTGGGTGGAAGATAATACCCAGATTCTTTACCGAGTCTCCTTGTTTAATTGTTTGGTCGTCAAATGTTAAGGTGTTAATTTCCTGTTGTTCGAAGCCTCGAACTAGAAGTAGAAGTGCTGTTGACTAGCTTTTTGCAGAAGGTCCTTAAAAAAACAAATAGACAGAAACCAAATGTCAACTATACAAGGCGCTGATTTTTTCAGAATATACCGCAAATTCCGGACTATAAATCGCTACTTTTTTTCCTACGCTTTGAACCCTGCGGCTTGTAAAACGGTGCGGCTAACTCATGGATTTTTTTTGCCAACGGCCATAATGTAAACAGTTTTCATTAAATACAAGCAAATAAACACTGAAATGTTGTGTTATTGTTTGTGCTATGGTGCCACCTTATGGACGAGTTCACTCACTGCAGGTGTTGCTGCAAGTTAATGGAAATTTCCTTCTGTTTGAAGCCTCGAACCAGAAGTAGAAGTGCCGTTGACTAGCTTTTTTTGCAGAATGACCTTAAAAAACAAATAGACCAAAATCAAATGTCAACTATACAAGGCGCTGATGTTTTCAAAATACACCGCAAATTCCGGACTATAAATTGCTACTTTTTTTCCTACGCTTTGAACCCTGCGGCTTGTAAAACGGTGCAGCTAATTCATTGATTTTTCTCCGCTGACAGCCATAATGTAAACAGTTTTCCTTAAACACAAGCAAATAAACACTGAAATGTTGTGTTATTGTTTGTGTTATGGCGCCATCTTATGGACAAGTTCGCTCACTGCACGTTGCGCTGCAGATTGAATGCGAATTTCCTTCTGTTCGAAGACTCGAACCAGAAGTAGAAGTGCTGTTGACTAGCTTTTTTGCAGAAGGTCCTTAAAAAACAAATAGACAGAAATCAAATGTCAACTATAAAAGGCGCTGATTTTTTCAGAATATACCGCAAATTCCGGACTATAAATTGCTACTTTTTTTCCTACGCTTTGCACCCTGCGGCTTGTAAAACCGTGCGGCTAACTCATGGATTTTTCTCCGATGGCGGCCATAATGCAAACAGTTTTCCTTAAACACAAGCAAAGACACTGAAATGTTGTGTTATTGTTTGTGTTATGGCGCCATCTTATGGACGAGTTCGCTCACTGCAGGTGTTGCTGCAAGTTTAATGGGAATTTCCTTCTGTTCGAAGCCTCGAACTAGAAGTAGAAGTGCCGTTGACTAGCTTTTTTTGCAGAAGGTCCTTAAAAAAACAAATAGACCGAAATCAAATGTCAACTATACAAGGCGCTGATTTTTTCAGAATATACCGCAAATTCCGGACTATAAATTGCTACTTTTTTTCCTACGCTTTGAACTCTGCGGCTTGTAAAACGGTGCGGCTAACTCATGGATTTTTTTTGCCAACGGCCATAATGTAAACAGTTTTCATTAAACACAAGCAAATAAACACTGAAATGTTGTGTTATTGTTTGTGCTATGGTGCCACCTTATGGACGAGTTCACTCACTGCAGGTGTTGCTGCAAGTTAATGGAAATTTCCTTCTGTTTGAAGCCTCGAACCAGAAGTAGAAGTGCCGTTGACTAGCTTTTTTTGCAGAATGACCTTAAAAAACAAATAGACCGAAATCAAATGTCAACTATACAAGGCGCTGATGTTTTCAAAATACACCGCAAATTCCGGACTATAAATTGCTACTTTTTTTTCCTACGCTTTGCACCCTGCGGCTTGTAAAACGGTGCAGCTAATTCATTGATTTTTCTCCGCTGACGGCCATAATGTAAACAGTTTTCCTTAAACACAAGCAAATAAACACTGAAATGTTGTGTTATTGTTTGTGTTATGGCGCCATCTTATGGACAAGTTCGCTCACTGCACGTTGCGCTGCAGATTGAATGGGAATTTCCTTCTGTTCGAAGACTCGAACCAGAAGTAGAAGTGCAGTTGACTAGCTTTTTTGCAGAATGTCCTTAAAAAACAAATAGACAGAAATCAAATGTCAACTATAAAAGGCGCTGATTTTTTCAGAATATACCGCAAATTCCGGACTATAAATTGCTACTTTTTTTTCCTACGCTTTGCACCCTGCGGCTTGTAAAACCGTGCGGCTAACTCATGGATTTTTCTCCGATGGCGGCCGTAATGCAAACAGTTTTCCTTAAACACAAGCAAAGACACTGAAATGTTGTGTTATTGTTTGTGTTATGGCGCCATCTTATGGACGAGTTCGCTCACTGCAGGTGTTGCTGCAAGTTTAATGGGAATTTCTTTCTGTTCGAAGCCTCGAACTAGAAGTAGAAGTGCCGTTGACTAGCTTTTTTTGCAGAAGGTCCTTAAAAAAACAAATAGACCGAAATCAAATGTCAACTATACAAGGCGCTGATTTTTTCAGAATATACCGCAAATTCCGGACTATAAATTGCTACTTTTTTTCCTACGCCTTGAACCCTGCGGCTTGTAAAACCGTGCAGCTAATTCATAGATTTTTCTCCGCTGGCGGCCGTAATGCAAACAGTTTTCATTAAACACAAGCAAATAAACACTGAAATGTTGTGTTATTGTTTGTGTTATGGCGCCATCTTATGGACGAGTTCGCTCACTGCAGGTGTTGCTGCAAGTTAATGGGAATTTCCTTCTGTTTGAAGCCTCGAACCGGAAGTAGAAGTGCCGTTGACTAGCTTTTTTTGCAGAAGGTCCTTAAAAAAACAAATAGACAGAAATCAAATGTCAACTATACAAGGCGCTGATTTTTTCAGGATATACCGCAAATTCCAGACTATAAATCGCTGCTTTTTTCCTACGCTTTGTCCCCTGCGGCTTGTAAAACGGTGCGGCTAATTCATGGATTTTTCTCCGCTGACGGCCGTAATGCAAACAGTTTTCCTTAAACACAAGCAAAGACACTGAAATGTTGTGTTATTGTTTGTGTTATGGCGCCATCTTATGGACAAGTTCGCTCACTGCACGTTGCGCTGCAGATTGAATGCGAATTTCCTTCTGTTCGAAGACTCGAACCAGAAGTAGAAGTGCTGTTGACTAGCTTTTTTGCAGAAGGTCCTTAAAAAACAAATAGACAGAAATCAAATGTCAACTATAAAAGGCGCTGATTTTTTCAGAATATACCGCAAATTCCGGACTATAAATTGCTACTTTTTTTCCTACGCTTTGCACCCTGCGGCTTGTAAAACCGTGCGGCTAACTCATGGATTTTTCTCCGATGGCGGCCATAATGCAAACAGTTTTCCTTAAACACAAGCAAAGACACTGAAATGTTGTGTTATTGTTTGTGTTATGGCGCCATCTTATGGACGAGTTCGCTCACTGCAGGTGTTGCTGCAAGTTTAATGGGAATTTCCTTCTGTTCGAAGCCTCGAACTAGAAGTAGAAGTGCCGTTGACTAGCTTTTTTTGCAGAAGGTCCTTAAAAAAACAAATAGACCGAAATCAAATGTCAACTATACAAGGCGCTGATTTTTTCAGAATATACCGCAAATTCCGGACTATAAATTGCTACTTTTTTTCCTACGCTTTGAACTCTGCGGCTTGTAAAACGGTGCGGCTAACTCATGGATTTTTTTTGCCAACGGCCATAATGTAAACAGTTTTCATTAAACACAAGCAAATAAACACTGAAATGTTGTGTTATTGTTTGTGCTATGGTGCCACCTTATGGACGAGTTCACTCACTGCAGGTGTTGCTGCAAGTTAATGGAAATTTCCTTCTGTTTGAAGCCTCGAACCAGAAGTAGAAGTGCCGTTGACTAGCTTTTTTTGCAGAATGACCTTAAAAAACAAATAGACCGAAATCAAATGTCAACTATACAAGGCGCTGATGTTTTCAAAATACACCGCAAATTCCGGACTATAAATTGCTACTTTTTTTTCCTACGCTTTGCACCCTGCGGCTTGTAAAACGGTGCAGCTAATTCATTGATTTTTCTCCGCTGACGGCCATAATGTAAACAGTTTTCCTTAAACACAAGCAAATAAACACTGAAATGTTGTGTTATTGTTTGTGTTATGGCGCCATCTTATGGACAAGTTCGCTCACTGCACGTTGCGCTGCAGATTGAATGGGAATTTCCTTCTGTTCGAAGACTCGAACCAGAAGTAGAAGTGCAGTTGACTAGCTTTTTTGCAGAATGTCCTTAAAAAACAAATAGACAGAAATCAAATGTCAACTATAAAAGGCGCTGATTTTTTCAGAATATACCGCAAATTCCGGACTATAAATTGCTACTTTTTTTTCCTACGCTTTGCACCCTGCGGCTTGTAAAACCGTGCGGCTAACTCATGGATTTTTCTCCGATGGCGGCCGTAATGCAAACAGTTTTCCTTAAACACAAGCAAAGACACTGAAATGTTGTGTTATTGTTTGTGTTATGGCGCCATCTTATGGACGAGTTCGCTCACTGCAGGTGTTGCTGCAAGTTTAATGGGAATTTCCTTCTGTTCGAAGCCTCGAACTAGAAGTAGAAGTGCCGTTGACTAGCTTTTTTTGCAGAAGGTCCTTAAAAAAACAAATAGACCGAAATCAAATGTCAACTATACAAGGCGCTGATTTTTTCAGAATATACCGCAAATTCCGGACTATAAATTGCTACTTTTTTTCCTACGCCTTGAACCCTGCGGCTTGTAAAACCGTGCAGCTAATTCATAGATTTTTCTCCGCTGGCGGCCGTAATGCAAACAGTTTTCATTAAACACAAGCAAATAAACACTGAAATGTTGTGTTATTGTTTGTGTTATGGCGCCATCTTATGGACGAGTTCGCTCACTGCAGGTGTTGCTGCAAGTTAATGGGAATTTCCTTCTGTTTGAAGCCTCGAACCGGAAGTAGAAGTGCCGTTGACTAGCTTTTTTTGCAGAAGGTCCTTAAAAAAACAAATAGACAGAAATCAAATGTCAACTATACAAGGCGCTGATTTTTTCAGGATATACCGCAAATTCCAGACTATAAATCGCTGCTTTTTTCCTACGCTTTGTCCCCTGCGGCTTGTAAAACGGTGCGGCTAATTCATGGATTTTTCTCCGCTGACGGCCGTAATGCAAACAGTTTTCCTTAAACACAAGCAAAGACACTGAAATGTTGTGTTATTGTTTGTGTTATGGCGCCATCTTATGGACAAGTTCGCTCACTGCACGTTGCGCTGCAGATTGAATGCGAATTTCCTTCTGTTCGAAGACTCGAACCAGAAGTAGAAGTGCTGTTGACTAGCTTTTTTGCAGAAGGTCCTTAAAAAACAAATAGACAGAAATCAAATGTCAACTATAAAAGGCGCTGATTTTTTCAGAATATACCGCAAATTCCGGACTATAAATTGCTACTTTTTTTCCTACGCTTTGCACCCTGCGGCTTGTAAAACCGTGCGGCTAACTCATGGATTTTTCTCCGATGGCGGCCATAATGCAAACAGTTTTCCTTAAACACAAGCAAAGACACTGAAATGTTGTGTTATTGTTTGTGTTATGGCGCCATCTTATGGACGAGTTCGCTCACTGCAGGTGTTGCTGCAAGTTTAATGGGAATTTCCTTCTGTTCGAAGCCTCGAACTAGAAGTAGAAGTGCCGTTGACTAGCTTTTTTTGCAGAAGGTCCTTAAAAAAACAAATAGACCGAAATCAAATGTCAACTATACAAGGCGCTGATTTTTTCAGAATATACCGCAAATTCCGGACTATAAATTGCTACTTTTTTTCCTACGCTTTGAACTCTGCGGCTTGTAAAACGGTGCGGCTAACTCATGGATTTTTTTTGCCAACGGCCATAATGTAAACAGTTTTCATTAAACACAAGCAAATAAACACTGAAATGTTGTGTTATTGTTTGTGCTATGGTGCCACCTTATGGACGAGTTCACTCACTGCAGGTGTTGCTGCAAGTTAATGGAAATTTCCTTCTGTTTGAAGCCTCGAACCAGAAGTAGAAGTGCCGTTGACTAGCTTTTTTTGCAGAATGACCTTAAAAAACAAATAGACCGAAATCAAATGTCAACTATACAAGGCGCTGATGTTTTCAAAATACACCGCAAATTCCGGACTATAAATTGCTACTTTTTTTTCCTACGCTTTGCACCCTGCGGCTTGTAAAACGGTGCAGCTAATTCATTGATTTTTCTCCGCTGACGGCCATAATGTAAACAGTTTTCCTTAAACACAAGCAAATAAACACTGAAATGTTGTGTTATTGTTTGTGTTATGGCGCCATCTTATGGACAAGTTCGCTCACTGCACGTTGCGCTGCAGATTGAATGGGAATTTCCTTCTGTTCGAAGACTCGAACCAGAAGTAGAAGTGCAGTTGACTAGCTTTTTTGCAGAATGTCCTTAAAAAACAAATAGACAGAAATCAAATGTCAACTATAAAAGGCGCTGATTTTTTCAGAATATACCGCAAATTCCGGACTATAAATTGCTACTTTTTTTTCCTACGCTTTGCACCCTGCGGCTTGTAAAACCGTGCGGCTAACTCATGGATTTTTCTCCGATGGCGGCCGTAATGCAAACAGTTTTCCTTAAACACAAGCAAAGACACTGAAATGTTGTGTTATTGTTTGTGTTATGGCGCCATCTTATGGACGAGTTCGCTCACTGCAGGTGTTGCTGCAAGTTTAATGGGAATTTCCTTCTGTTCGAAGCCTCGAACTAGAAGTAGAAGTGCCGTTGACTAGCTTTTTTTGCAGAAGGTCCTTAAAAAAACAAATAGACCGAAATCAAATGTCAACTATACAAGGCGCTGATTTTTTCAGAATATACCGCAAATTCCGGACTATAAATTGCTACTTTTTTTCCTACGCCTTGAACCCTGCGGCTTGTAAAACCGTGCAGCTAATTCATAGATTTTTCTCCGCTGGCGGCCGTAATGCAAACAGTTTTCATTAAACACAAGCAAATAAACACTGAAATGTTGTGTTATTGTTTGTGTTATGGCGCCATCTTATGGACGAGTTCGCTCACTGCAGGTGTTGCTGCAAGTTAATGGGAATTTCCTTCTGTTTGAAGCCTCGAACCGGAAGTAGAAGTGCCGTTGACTAGCTTTTTTTGCAGAAGGTCCTTAAAAAAACAAATAGACAGAAATCAAATGTCAACTATACAAGGCGCTGATTTTTTCAGGATATACCGCAAATTCCAGACTATAAATCGCTGCTTTTTTCCTACGCTTTGTCCCCTGCGGCTTGTAAAACGGTGCGGCTAATTCATGGATTTTTCTCCGCTGACGGCCGTAATGCAAACAGTTTTCCTTAAACACAAGCAAAGACACTGAAATGTTGTGTTATTGTTTGTGTTATGGCGCCATCTTATGGACAAGTTCACTCACTGCACGTGGCGCTGCAGATTGAATGCGAATTTCCTGTTGTTCGAAGACTCGAACCAGAAATAAAAGTGCCGTTGACTAGCTTTTTTTGCAGAAGGTCTTATAATAACAAATAGAGCGATATCAAATGTCAACTATACAAAGCGCTGATTTTTTCAGAATATACCGTAAATTCCGGACTATAAATCACTGCTTTTTTCCTACGCTTTGAACCCTGCGGCTTGTAAAACCGTGCAGCTAATTCATGGATGTTTCTCCGCTGACGGCCGTAATGCAAACAGTTTTCTATAAACACAAACTTAGACACCGAAATAATAATAATAATAATAATGGATTCGATTTTATATCGTGTTTTTCTATTATTAGATACTCAAAGCGCTCACATCATTCATTCACACCTGGTGGTGGTAAGCTACATTTGTAGCCACAGCTGCCCTGGGGTAAAAGCTGTGTTATTGTTTGTGCTACGCCGCCATCTTACGGACGAGTTCGCTCACCGCAGGTGTCGCTGCAAGTTGAATGGGAAACGTAAATTACAAGTGCTGTTTCGTCTTCCCCGCCGTCCATAGCGTTCCTACCCCTATGCATTCTTCATTCCTCACTCCAAGCAACGTTTTTTGCAACTTTTACAATACAACTAAAATTCTTACTAGAGTAAGTAAGAGTGTTTGTACGTGCTATCTTGATGTAATCAAGTTAGCTTCGTTAGCATTAGCTAACATGCTAACACGTTTGCAAGTGTCTGCGTTAGTATTATTAACTTATTAACTGGCGGTAACATCTTTTAATTTACAGTAAAAAAAAAACATACATTTTATGGAATAATTCGGACAGATTTTTACCGTAAAATTGACGGATTTTTGTCACCTCGGTGGAAAACAAAACAAAACAAATAGGAGGTTTCGCTCTTGATCAAGCTGTTTTATCATAGCCACAGAGGACAGATTACAACCGTGGAATGTTCCGGCAGCAGGAAGCGACACAAGCAGAGACCGAAACCATGCAGGAGAAGGTCCACATGTTGGATCAGATATAAGTTAGAGGAAGACTTCCAAACAGACACGACGATGGCTTGTGGCAAAAAAACAAAATAAAATAAAATAAAGCGCTCAAATGTCCGACAGACAGTAAACGCCACACTCCGTGTCCGTTCCTGCGGCGCTTCTTCACTGGCTTCTTCAGTCAAGTACTCCAGGAAGGAAGAACACGTTCCACGTGTTCCGAGGGGGGGTTGGAGGGGGGTGAGGGTCAGGGTCCCTCTAGGACCTCCTGCCGGTGCAGGACCTGCAGCACTGCTCCCCGTAGAACTTGTGTCCGCACACGCCGTGCTGGGGGACCAGGTGGCACCAGCTGAAGTGGTCCGAGCAGGCGGGCTCGCCTGGAGAGCGACAATTAGCATGTTAGCATGGAAAGAAGCTAACCGCTAAAAAAAAAAAAAAAAAAAAAAAAAAGGCTTCGCTACACATCTTAAAATAATGCAAAGAGCCTTAAAATGAGTCCAAAATACTTTGCTGATTTTAAAAGCTATCTCAAAAAGTTAATTATGTCTTCTCATTCATATCATTTTATATATATCATTTAATATGATGTATTCAGTTATGGATACATTTTTTTTTACCTTTTTTCCCCCTAAAAAAAATGGTAAAACATGTTTTTAATACAGTAAATAAACAATACATCTTTTACTGCATGAAGTTTGGACAGCCCTGCTATAGATTCTCTTTCCCACAACTTCACAGAAGTTTTGTAAAATAAAAATAAAAAATAAAAAAAAGGCTTCACTACACATCTTAAAATAATGCATGGAGCCTTAAAATTATTCAAAAATACTTTGCTAATTTTTAAACCTATCTCAAACAGTTCAATATTTCTTCTCATTCATATACTTTTATATATACTATTTAATATGATATCTTAAGTAATGGATAGATTTTTTTTTACCTTTTTTCCCCTAAAAAAAATGGTAAAACATTTTTTTTAATACGGTAAATAAACAATCCATCTTTTACTGCGTGAAGTTTGGACAGCCCTGCTATAGATTGTCTTGCCCACAACTTCACAGAAGTTTTGTAAAATAAAAATAAAAAAACAAAAAAAGGCTTCACTACACATCTTAAAATAATGCATGGAGCCTTAAAAGTATTCAAAAATACTTTGCTGATTTTTAAACCTATCTCAAACAGTTCAATATGTCTTCTCATTCATATACTTTTATATATACTATTTAATATGATATCTTAAGTAATGGATAGATTTTTTTTTACCTTTTTTCCCCTAAAAAAAATGGTAAAACATTTTTTTTAATACGGTAAATAAACACTCCATCTTTTACTGCATGAAGTTTGGACAGCCCTTCTATAGATTGTCTTGCCCACAACTTCACAGAAGTTTTGTAAAAAAAAAAAAAAAAAAAAAAAAAAAAAAAAGGCTTCTCTACACATCTTAAAATAATGCATAGAGCAATAAAATTATTCAAAAATACTTTGCTGATTTTTAAACCTATCTCAAACAGTTAAATATGTCTTCTCGTTCATACATTTGTATGTATATTATTTAATATGATATTTTCAGTAATGGATGGATTTTTTTTTAACCTTTTTTCCCCTAAAAAAAATGCTAAAACATGTTTTTTTTCCATACAGTAAATAAACAATCCATCTTTTACTGCATGACGTTTGGACAGCCCTGCTATAGATTGTCTTGCCCACAACTTCACAGAAGCTTTGTAAAAAAAAAAAAATTAAAAAAAAAAAAAAGGCTTCACTACACATCTTAAAATAATGCATAGAGCATTCAAATTATTCAAAAAATACTGCAACTTTGCTGATTGTTAAACCTACCTCAAAAAGTTCAATATGTCTTCTCATTAATATACTTTTATGTATATTATTTAATATGATATCTTCAGTAATGGATGGATTTTTCTTTACCTTTTTTCCCCTAAAAAAAATGGCAAAACATTTTGTTTTTAATACAGTAAATAAACAATCCATCTAATACTGCATTAAGTTTGGACAGCCCTGCTATAGATTGTCTTGCCCACAACTTCACAGAAGCCTTGTTAAAAAAATTAATAAATAAATAAAAAGGCTTCACTACACTTCTTAAAATAATGCATGGAGCCTTAAAAATTCAAAAATACTTTGCTGATTTTTAAACCTATCTCAAACAGTTCAATATGTCTTCTCATTCATATACTTTTATGTATATATTATTTAATATGATATCTTCAGTAATGGATGGATTTTTTTTAACCTTTTTTCCCCTAAAAAAAATGGTAAAACATTTTTTTTAATACAGTAAATAAACAATCCATCTTTTACTGCATGAAGTTTGGACAGCCCTGCTATAGATTGTCTTGCCCACAACTTCACAGAAGCTTTGTAAAAAAACAAAACAGAAAAAGGCTTCACTACACATCTTAAAATAATGCATCGAGCATTAAAATTATTCAAAAATACTTTGCTGATTTTAAAAGCTATCTCAAACAGTTCAATATGTCTTCTCATTAATATACTTTTATGTATATTATTTAATATGATATTTTCAGTAATGGATGGATTTTTTTTTTACCTTTTTTCCCCTAAAAAAAATGGTAAAACATGTTTTTTTTCCATACATTAAATAAACAATCCATCTTTTACTGCATGAAGTTTGGACAGCCCTGCTATAGATTATCTTGCCCACAACTTCACAGAAGCTTTGTAAAATAAAAAACAGAAAAAGGCTTCACTACACATCTTAAAATAATGCATAGAGCATTAAAATTATTTTAAAATACTTTGCTTATTTTTAAACCTATCTCAAACAGTTCATTATGTCTGCTCATTAATATACTTTTATGTATATTATTTAATATGATATCTTAAGTAATGGATGGATTTTTTTTAACCTTTTTTCCCCTAAAAAAAATGGTAAAATATTTTTTTAATACAGTAAATAAACAATACATCTTTTACTGCATGGAGTGTGGACAGCCCTGCTATAGATTCTCTTTCCCACAACTTCACAGAAGTTTTTTAAAATAAAAATAAAAAATAAAAAAAAGGCTTCACTACACATCTTAAAATAATGCATGGAGCCTTAAAAGTATTCAAAAATACTTTTTTGATTTTTAAACCTATCTCAAACAGTTCAATATGTCTTCTCATTCATATACTTTTATGTATAATATTTAATATGATATTTTCAGTAATGGATGGATTTTTTTTAACCTTTTTTCCCCTAAAAAAAATGGTAAAACATGTTTTTTTTTCCATACAGTAAATAAACAATCCATCTTTTACTGCATGAAGTTTGGACAGCCCTGCTATAGATTGTCTTGCCCACAACTTCACAGAAGTTTTGTAAAATAAAAATAAAAAACCAAAAAAAAGGCTTTGCTACACATCTTAAAAAAAAATGCATGCAGCCTTAAAATGTGTCAAAAAGATTCCACTGATTTCTGAAGCTGTCATTTAAAAAAAAATAAAAATAAAAATCAATCAAGCTGTTATTGAATGAAACTTTAAAGCCAAGTTTTTACCTCTCGGAATCGACCCGTCGGCCGGGATCCGGTTCTGGTGGGGTTGCTGCGGCGAGGCGGAGGGACAGAATTGAGTGTTGCACGCCTTGGAGGTGAGGGGCCGCAGCTGCGGGAGGCAGCCGGACGCCGGACGGCCCTGGCGCAGACACTGGACGCTGCGCGTGTGGACGCCGCCGCCGCAGGACACGGAACACTGAGGGGAAGGAGGGGGGGGGGTTTTGATGACATCATCGTCTATTTTGCATAACAGTCCATATACTTGAATATTAATATAATTTATATCTAATTATTAATGAATATAATTGAATATTTGTTTACTTCTGTGACGACCTCCTTACAGTTGTGTAATCAATCAGAAATATCAAGTAGCTAAAATGAATAAGTGTGGAGATTGTTTTGCTTTTTTCCCATCATGCATTGTAATGGATTTAAATGGGTGTAATTTTGATTTTTTTTTTATGGTGCTTGGATGTTTTATTTTTATAATATCCACAAAGTTCAGTGGGCAGATTGTGTAATGTGTGACCATGTGTGTTGACTTTTTTGTTTTTTTTCACCATGACTAGGGAAGGTTGTTTGTATTGGGTCCTATAAGTAAATGCTGGGCAAAGCAGGATTAAGGGTCACTGAGCTGTTTTATGTACATTGACCACTAGATGGTGAAAAAGAGTTAGCATTAAAAAAGTCAGACTACTAAAGTGGATTCAAGTTGATTCATCTTTTTAAACTATAGGGTTGATTTTTGTTACTTTTCTTTTAAAATGTTCTCACTTGATTGCCAGTTAAGTGGCGTACCACTCCAACTCCGCCTTCATGTTCAATATTCAAGGTGGTCAAAACTTTATTCAGACTATTTATTTATTGTTAGCGTTGTGTAATTTAGGCCCCGCCCCCAATCCCCTCCTTAAGCTATTTTATTGCTCTTGGTTGTCATTTTTATTCAAGTGCAACATTTTGCTAACAAACCAAGTATTTTTTTCAATGTTTTTATTCGTTTGTTTTACTTAACTTGGATATTTAAACGTTTCCATTCAGATTATGACGTTAAAATATAGGAGAAATGCAAGTTTATTACATTTGAAAGAATATTTGTCTATTATTGTGCGAATGTTTACACATTCACACAATAATAGACAAATATTCTTATAAGATTTCACACCAAAAAATAATCTATTATTATTATTATTATTATTATTATTATTATTATTATTGTGTGAATGTCCAAACATTAACACATAAGATTCCACACCAAAAAAATATTTTATTATTTGTATTATATATATATATATATATATATATATATATATATATATATATATATATATATATATATATATATATATATATATATATATATATATATATATATATATATATATATATATATATATATATATATATATATATATATGTATATATATATATATATATATATATATATATATATATATATATATATATATATATGTATATATATATATATATATATATATATATATATATATATATATATATATATATATATATATATATATATATATATATATATATATAATACAAATAATAAAAAAATGTTGGTGTATATATATATATATATATATATATATATATATATATATATATATATATATATATATATATATATATATATATTTAAGTATATATATAAATATATATGTATATATATATATATATATATATATATATATATATATATATATATATATATATATATATATATATATATATATAAGATTCCACACCAAAAAAATTATGTATTTATTATTATTATTAATATTATTATTATTGTTATTATTATTATTGTGTTAATGTCCAAACATTCACACATAAGATTCCACACCAAAGAAATATTTTATTATTTGTATTATATATATATATATATATATATATATATATATATATATATATATATATATATATATATATATATATATATATATATATATATATATATATATATATATATATATATATATATATATATATATATATGTATATATTTATATATTTATATATGTAAGTACATATATAAATATATATGTATGTATATATATATATATATATATATATATATATATATATATATATATAAGATTCCACACCAAAAAAAATATGTATTTCTTATTATTATTATTAATATTATTATTATTGTTATTATTATTATTGTGTTAATGTCCAAACATTTACACATAAGATTCCACACCAAAAAAATATTTTATTATTTGTATTATTATATATGTATTTATATATATATATATATATATTTATATATGTAAGTATATATATAAATATATATGTATGTATATATATATATATATGTATATATATATATATATATATATATATATATATATATATATATATATATATATATATATATATATATATATATATATATATATATATATATATATATATATATATATATATATATAATTACATATTTTGTATTTTTATTATTATTATTTTTTAAACAGATTTTTGAAAACAATGAATGGAAAATAATAAAATTGATTTCGAATCGGGAAGACTAAGAATCGCGACTCCAATGTGCATCGACGTTTGCGTGCGCCCCGAGCCGCTAACGTCTCTAAAATCCCACATTTGCTTCATGTGTACCTGTTGCCACGGAGATGAGTACCAGCCCGACGCCACAGCACCCGGGGCGTTCCTGCCCGCCGAGACCCGAGGCACCTCAGGGCAGGGACCTCGGTTGCAGACCTGCTGAAGATCCACGTTGGGTTTGGGCAGATTCCTGCACCTTCTCAGGGGAAAGTCCACAAACCTGCACAGCAACGTTTTGCTTATCTGGACAAGCAATGTTTGGTTTTTTTGGATGACAAAATACGGTTTTAGCCAGCAGTTCTTACCCTCCCTGGAAGTCTTTCTCCCCACAGCGCAGCTCTCGCGTTTGGAGACCCGCGTCACAGGACCTGGAGCACTGGAAGAGACAAGAAACTAATAAGCCCCTACTTTTTTTCCTACACTTTGAACCCTGTGGCTTATAAAACGGCGCGGCTAATTTATGGATTATTCTTGGCTGACGGTATTGATAAAAATAATTGTACTGTTCTTCAGAGTCCTTTCATTATCGTATTTTTTTTTCCGTCAACCGGAGTGCTATTCTTCTAGCTGTCCATAGCGTTTTTACACATGTGTAAGTTTTACAATATAACTAAAACAAATCTTGCTTACTAAACCGTCCCATGGGTGACGTCTGTAGGAGTGTTTTCATGCATATTTGTACGTGCTATCGTAATGTAACAAAGCTAGCACCATTAGCATTGGTTAATATGCTAACTATAAACCCCTACTTTTTTCCTACACTTTGAACCCTGCGGCCTATTAAATTGAGCGTCTAATTTATGGATTTTTCTTGGCTGACGGTATTGATAAAAATAATTTTATTTTTCTTCAGTGTCCTTTCATTATCGTATTTTTTTTTTCATCAACCGGAGTGCCGTTCTTCTAGCTGTCCATAGCGTTTTTACACATGTGTAAGTTTTACAATATAACTAAAACAATTCTTACTTACTAAACTGTCCCATGTGTGATGTCTGTAGGAGTGTTTTCATGCATATTCGTACATCTTATCGTAATGTAACAAAGCTAGCGCCATTAGCATTGGTTAATATGCTAACTATAAACCCCTACTTTTTTCCTACACTTTGAACCCTGCAGCCTATTAAATTGAGCGGCTAATTTATGGATTTTTCTTGGCTGACGGTATTGATAAAAATAATTTTATTTTTCTTCAGAGTCCTTTCATTATCTTATTTTTTTTTCCGTCAACCGGAGTGCTATTCTTCTAGCTGTCCATAGCGTTTTTACACATGTGTAAGTTTTACAATATAACTAAAACAATTCTTGCTTACTAAACCGTCCCATGTGTGACGTCTGTAGGAGTGTTTTCATGCATATTTGTACATGTTATAGTAATGTAACAAAGCTAGCGCCATTAGCATTGGTTAACATGCTAACTATAAGCCCCTACTTTTTTCCTACACTTTGAACCCTGCGACTTACGAAACGGCGCGGCTAATTTATGGATTTTTCTTGGCTAACAGCATTGATAAAAATAATTGTATTTTTCTTCAGTGTCCTTTCATTATCGTATTTTTTTTTCCGTCAACCGGAGTGCTATTCTTCTAGCTGTCCATAGCGTTTTTACACATGTGTAAGTTTTACAATATAACTAAAACAAATCTTGCTTACTAAACCATCCCATGTGTGACGTCTGTAGGAGTGTTTTCATGCATATTTGTACGTGCCATCGTCATGTAACAAAGCTAGCGCCGTTAGCATGAGCTAATATTCTAACAATAAGCCCCTACTTTTTTTCCTACACTTTGAACCCTGCGGCTTATAAAACGGTGCGGCTAATTCATGGATTTTTCTTGGCTGACAGCGTTGATAAAAATAATTGTATCTTTCTTCAGTGTCCTTTCATTATTATTATTATTTTTTTCATCAACTGGAGTGCTGTTTTTTCTAGCTGTCCGTAGCGTTTCTACATGTATGGATTCTTCATTCATCACTCCAAACAACGTTTGTAAGTTTTACAATATAACTAAAACAATTCTTACTTACTAAACTGTCCCATGTGCTATGTCTGTAGGAGTGTTTTCATGCATATTTGTACATGTTTTCAAAATGTAACAAAGCTAGCGTCGTTAGAATGAGCTAATATGCTAACAATAAGCCCCTACTTTTTTTCCTACACTTTGAGCCCTGCGGCTTATAAAACGGTGCGGCTAATTCATGGGTTTTTCTTGGCTGACAGCGTTGATAAAAATAATTGTATCTTTCTTCAGTGTCCTTTCATTAATATTATTTTTTTTTTCATCAACTGGAGTGCCTTTTTTCTAGCTGTCCATAGCGTTTCTACATGTATGGATTCTTTGTTCGTACAATATAACTAAAACAATTCATAATTACTAAACCGTCCCATGTGTGATGTCTGTAGGAGTGTTTTCATGCATATTTGTACATGCTATCGTAATGTAACAAAGCTAGCGCCATTAGCATTGGCTAATATGCGAACTATAAGCCCCTACTTTTTTCCTACACTTTGAACCCTGCGGCTTATAAAATGGAGCGCCTAATTTATGGATTTTTCTTGGCTAACGGTATTGATAAAAATAATTGTATTTTTCTTCAGTGTCCTTTCATTATTATATTTTTTTTCCACCAACCGGAGTGCTGTTCTTTTAGCTGTCCATAGCGTTTCTACACGTATGGATTCTCCATTCATCACTCCAAACTACGTTTGTAAGTTTTACAATATAACTAAAACAATTCTTACTTACTAAAGCGTCCCATGTGCGATGTCTGTAGGAGTGTTTTCATGCATATTCGTACGCGCTATCGTAATGTAACAAAGCTAGCGTTGCTAGCGTGAGCTAATATGCTAACACGTTAACAAGCTCTGTGTTAGCATCATTACCTTACAATGGCATTTTGTATCGTTTTGTATTGTTTCGATTTGGCAAATTCCTCAGTGAATTCACCAAAACGTCACCGTGGACTTATTGAGTCTGTTTAGCTGACTTCTGTTTTGTTTGATCAGCCGTTTTACTGCCCTGTTACAGACAGCGTTTGGAAAACAATTAACGGATAAACATTTAAAAAATATGATACATCCGTATATATCCGTATATATGAGTACGAAAAATTGTGGCGTTTACTTTTATTTTGACAAAAAAAATAGTTAGCAGGAAGTGCTCACCTCTCCCCAGGAAGCAGGAAGCCACTGGAGCCGGTCGTTCTTGGGGCAGCGGCGCAGCACGCAGGTCTCCTGGGCTTTGGGCCGCTGGGGCTGCCTGCACATGTTGTCCGGCACCACCGCCGTCCTGCCGGCCCCGGGGTCGCCGCCCTGGCAGAACACGCTACGCTTCCTGAGTCCGCGGCCGCACGACTTGGAACACTAGGACAGGGGTCAGAGCTTAAGTTGTTCAACAGTCTCCCTTCTCATATTTTCAATTTCTGGACTACAGGCAGGCCAGTCTAGTACCCGCACTCTTTTACTACGAACCCACGCTGTTGTAACACGTGGCTTGGCATCGTCTTGCTGAAATAAGCAGGGGCGTCACATGATAACGTTGCTTGGATGGCAACATGTGTCGCTCCAAAAGCTGTATGTACCTTTCAGCATTAATGTTGCCTTCACAGATGTGTAAGTTACCCATGTCTTGGCCACTAATACAACCCCTTTTACACTTTGCGCCTAGAACAATCCGGATGGTTCTTTTCCTCTTTGTTCCACAGTTTCCAAAAGCAATTTGAAATGTGGACTGGTCAGACCACAGAACACTTTTCCACTTTGCATCAGTCCATCTTAGATGAGCTCGGGCCCAGCGAAGCCGGCGGCATTTCTGGGTGTTGTTGATAAATGGCTTTCGCCTTGGATAGTAGAGTTTTAGCTTGCACTTACAGATGTTGCGACCAACTGTAGTTACTGACAGTGGTTTTCTTGTGCCAGCTTACTAAGTTTGTCAGTGTGAACATGAAATATCTTGTATTTGCAGACTATTCAATTGAATATAAAAGGATGAACAAATCATTGTATTCTCTTTTTATTTAGCATTTACACAAAGTGACAACTTCACTGCTTTTGGGTTTTGCACTTGGTGGCATCTTAGAAATATGCCAACTTGTCCTATGTTATTGTGCTAACATTTTATGCAGAATTGTGTAACTAATTTGTTGGTTTACACTTGAAAATCATGGATTTTGATACTTAACGCCCAGCACATTGTCTTCCCGAGCGTCCATTACGGCCCAAACCAAACCCTAACCCTAAACCCTAACCCTAACCCTAACCCCAAAACTAACCCCAAACCTAACCCTAACCCCAAACCCAACCCTAACCCCAACCCCAACCCTAACCCTAACCCTAACCCTAACCCTAACCAACTAATTGTCTTTATGCCTAACCGTAACCCTAATCCGAACCCTAACCTTAACCCTATCCCTAAACCCAACCCTAACCCTAACCCTAACCCAAACCCTAACCCTAACCCCAAACCTAACCCTAAATCCAACACCTAACCCTAGCCCTAACCCTAAACAACTATTTTTCTTTATGCCTACACATAACCCTAATCCGAACCCTAACCCTAATCCGAACCCTAACCCTAACCCTAACCCTAACCCCAACCCTAACCCTAGCCCTAACCCTAACCCTAACCAACTATTTTCACTTATGCCTAAACGTAACCCTAATCCGAACCCTAACTTAACTCTATCCCTAATCCTAATCCTAACCCTAACCCTAACCCTAACCCTAACCCTAACCAACTATTTTTCTTTATGCCTAAACGTAACCCCAATCCGAACCCTAACCCAAACCTAACCCTAACCCAAACCCTAGCCCTAACCCTAACCCTAACCCTAACCCTAACCCTTTTGGGTTTTGCACTTGGTGGCATCTTAGAAGTATGCCAACTTGTCCTATGTTATTGTGCTAACATTTTATGCAGAATTGTGTAACTAATTTGTTGGTTTACACTTGAAAATCATGGATTTTGATACTTGACGCCCAGCACATTGTCTTCCCGAGCGTCCATTACGGCCCAAACCTAACCCTAACCCTAACCCCAAAACTAACCCCAAACCTAACCCTAACCCCAAACCCAACCCTAACCCCAACCCCGACCCTAACCCTAACCCTAACCCTAACCAACTAATTGTCTTTATGCCTAACCGTAACCCTAATCCGAACCCTAACCTTAACCCTATCCCTAAACCCAACTCTAACCCTAACCCAAACCCAAACCCTAACCCTAACCCCAAACCTAACCCTAAATCCAACACCTAACCCTAGCCCTAACCCTAAACAACTATTTTTCTTTATGCCTACACATAACCCTAATCCGAACCCTAACCCTAACCCTAACCCTAACCCTAACCCTAACCCTAACCCTAACCCCAACCCTAACCCTAGCCCTAACCCTAACCCTAACCAACTATTTTCACTTATGCCTAAACGTAACCCTAATCCGAACCCTAACTTAACCCTATCCCTAATCCTAATCCTAACCCTAACCCTAACCCTAACCCTAACCAACTATTTTCTTTATGCCTAAACGTAACCCCAATCCGAACCCTAACCCAAACCTAACCCTAACCCAAACCCTAGCCCTAACCCTAACCCTAACCCTAACCCTAACCCTAACCCTAGCCCTAACCCTAACCCAAACCCTAGCCCTAGCCCTAGCCCTAACCCTAACCCCAACCCTAACCCTAGCCCTAACCCTAACCCTAAGCCTAACCAACTATTTTCACTTATGCCTAAACGTAACCCTAATCCGAACCCTAACTTAACCCTATCCCTAATCCTAATCCTAACCCTAACTCTAATCCTAACCCCAACCCAACCCCAACCCCAACCCTAACCATAGCCCTAACCCTAACCAACTATTTTCTTTATGCCTAAACGTAACCCTAATCCGAACCCTACCCCTAACCCAAACCTAACCCTAACCCAAACCCTAGCCCTAACCCTAGCCTTAACCCTAACCCTAACCCCAACCCTAGCCCTAGCCCTAACCCTAACCAACTATTTTCACTTATGCCTAAACGTAACCCTAATCCGAACCCTAACTTAAATCTATCCCTAATCCTAAACGTAATCCTAACCCTAACTCTAATCCTAACCCTAACCCCAACCCTAACCCCAACCCTAACCCCAAACCTAACCCTAAACCCAAACCCAACCCTAACACTAGCCCTAACCCTAACCAACTAATTGTCTTTATGCCTAAACGTAACCCTAATCCGAACCCTAACCCTAACCCTAGCCCTAGCCCTAACCCTAACCCTAACCCCAACCCTAACCCTAGCCCTAACCCTAACCAACAATTTTCACTTATGCCTAAACGTAACCCTAATCCGAACCCTAACTTAACTCTATCCCTAATCCTAATCCTAACCCTAACTCTAATCCTAACCCTAACCCCAACCCCAACCCCAACCCCAACCCTAACCCTAACCCTAGCCCTAACCCTAACCCTAACCAACTATTTTCTTTATGCCTAAATGTAACCCCAATCGGAACCCTAACCCTAACCCAAACCTAACCCTAACCCAAACCCTAGCCCTAACCCTAACCCTAACCCTAACCCAAACCCTAGCCCTAGCCCTAGCCCTAACCCTAACCCTAACCCCAACCCTAATCCTAGCCCTAACCCTAACCCTAACCAACTATTTTCACTTATGCCTAAACGTAACCCTAATCCGAACCCTAATTTAACTCTATCCCTAATCCTAATCCTAACCCTAACTCTAATCCTAACCCTAACCCCAACCCCAACCCCAACCCTAACCATAGCCCTAACCCTAACCAACTATTTTTCTTTATGCCTAAACGTAACCCTAATCCGAACCCTAACCCTAACCCAAACCTAACCCTAACCCAAACCCTAGCCCTAACCCTAACCCTAACCCTAACCCCAACCCTAGCCCTAACCCTAACCAAGTATTTTCACTTATGCCTTAACGTAACCCTAATCCGAACCCTAACTTAAATCTATCCCTAATCCTAAACGTAATCCTAACCCTAACTCTAATCCTAACCCTAACCCCAACCCTAACCCCAACCCTAACCCCAACCCTAACCCCAAACCTAACCCTAAACCCAAACCCAACCCTAACCCTAACCCAAACCTAACCCTAAGCCAAACCCTAGCCCTAACCCTAACCCTAACCCCAACCCTAGCCCTAGCCCTAACCAACTATTTTCACTTATGCCTAAACGTAACCCTAATTCGAACCCTAAACCTAACCCTAACCCAAACCCTAGCCCTAGCCCTAACCCTAACCCTAACCCTAACCCCAACCCTAACCCTAGCCCTAACCCTAACCAACTAATTGTCTTTATGCCTAAACGTAACCCTAATCCGAACCCTAAACCTAACCCTAACCCAAACCCTAGCCCTAGCTCTAACCCTAACCCCAACCCCAACCCTAGCCCTAGCCCTAACCCTAACCAACTATTTTCACTTATGCCTAAACGTAACCCTAATCCGAACCCTAATTTAACCCTATCCCTAACCCTAACTCTAATCCTAACCCTAACCCCAACCCCAACCCCAACCCCAACCCTAACCCTAACCCTAACCGCCACCTGAACTCGGTGAAATGTCACGAGTGACATGTTTAAAAACACAATAATAATAATAATAATAATAGATTTTACCTGTAAAAGGCACTTTACATTGAGTAAACAACCTCAAAGTGCTAGAGTGTATTAAAAAAAATAAAAAATAAAATATAATACAAATAAATAAAAATAAAAACTAGAACAGCCAAATAGCTAGAACTAGTATGCATACATCTAAAAAAAAATGTTTTTTTTTTTTAAAAAAAAAAAGGGGTTTTAAGCCTTTTTTAAAAGCATCCACAGTCTGTGGTGCCCTCAGGTGGTCAGGGAGAGCGTTCCACAGACTGGGAGCGGCGGAGGAGAAAGACACAATCATTCTCCAACACGACCTTGCAAGAAGTCTGACGCGCTGCACATGAAAAGACTCGGCTTGTTGAACCGGAGACGTACATAATGGACACAAATTAGATTTACCGCAGATTCCGAACTATAAGTTTTAGAATAAGTTTATCGAAGTTATCACAAAAACTTTGTGTTGAAATGAGTTCCCGGCGAGAAGACAAAATCTGTCTTTGAACTTACCAAGAAGAAGGGTGGTAAAACTCCACTGTGTAGGATGGGAAGCAACATGAAGGTGTTCTGTTTTCTTTCATGTATTGTAATCAACAGAAATATATTGTTTTGACCCAAGGACTACAAAGCGGGGAGAAGGCAGGATCTGCCCTAATTCCACACACCGCATTTTAGAACTCTTTTACGAACCTTTCTTTAGCTGTTTTACGACCTTTTCTGTGAAGTGTTTACGACCTTTTCTTCTGAACTGTCTGTAACCCAAAGGCAACGCTGTTTACGACCCCACGTCCCTTTGGAAGCAGCAGTTGCCATGTGGTCAGGGGAAAGTCCAAATAAATGGAGGAGGCGTACAATCTTTGGCCAGAGCGTGCTGGAGACTGGGCAAAGAGTACAAACCAGACGTGTCTCCTCAAATTGAGCTAAATTGAATTCTGTCTCTGTTTAATTCTTTGCTTCTTGTCTTGTTTAATAGATGTCATCAGTGTTTGAACCTGACAATAAGCCACTACTTTTTCACTATTTTTTACTATTATTTACTATTACTATTACTAAGTGATATAATGTACTAGTGTTGTCCCAATACCAATAATTTGGTACCGGTACCGGTACCAAAATTATTTCGATACTTCCAGGGACGTATTTACTGACTTTATAAAAATAATATGATTTGTTTTTAAATGAAAAAAGATGTTGTGATGCCAAAAAATATCGACGTAATCATAGTAGTATCGACTAGATACGCTACTGTACGTGGTATCATTACAGTGGATGTCAGGTGTAGATCCACAAATGGCGTTTGTTTACATTGTGACGCCGGTGAGCTATTGTATCTTCCTACGTGAAGCATGTTTAACTATTCCTTGTCCTGCAGTGATAATAATACTTGTAAGAAACTCACTTTTTTTGTCGCCATGGAGACGAGGATTAGTGATTTAGAAGTAGCTACAACACTGTGGATGGACGTTAGCCTCTAGCTAGCTAGCCATGACTTAAAGCACCTCTTCCTGCTTCAGTGTTATAACTTCACTTTTATCTTTACTTTTCGAGCCAAAATACGTCCGTTCTCCCTTTTCTGTCTACACACTGTGTCTGCTTGTAAGTACTCTGTGTGTGTGTGCGCTGCCGAACATGCTCCTCTGCTCGTAATCCAGCAATGACGACGACGGGGGCCGGGGTGGTGGACCGGTACTTTTCAGAGGCGGTATAGTACCGAATATGATTCAACAGTATCGCGGTACTATACTAGTACCGGTGTACCGTACAACACTAAAATGTGCTAATGTTGTAAAAAAAAAAAAAACATAAAAATATCAGAAACAACAAAATAATCAACAAAAAAATTCTGCGCAGACTTCCATTTAAAAAAAAAAAAAAGTTAAACCAAATAAAACCGTCATTGGTATTATTAATTGTTTATATTTGACTGATTAGCATATTAAAATAAATATATACAGTAAACATATATACTGAGATCGTCCTAATTATTTTTGAAAAGCACATTTATTATATAGTAGTGTCAATATTGCTACATTTCAGTATTATTTTATTTTGATGTTAATCTAATTAAATAAATGAATAGTGTGGAATTATGTAATATCTATAACATAAAATGTATATAAATGAAACGATCATTCCTCATAAATTATTAGATTTAATTAGATTTATTAAAACATTTAATACAGCACATAAAGGACTTTGAGTATGTTGAAAATATAAAAATGCTATAAAAGCAACTACTTATATATGTATATGTATATATATATATATATATATATATTTTTTTTTACATTTTCAGACTTTTTAATTCATTTTTTATTTATTTTGTATTCATTTATTTTATTTTTTATTTATACATTTTTTTGTTTATTTTTTTATATTTTTTATTATTTTATTTATTAATTTTGTATTTATTTATTTTTTTGTTAGTTTTTTTTGTTTTCATTTATATTAAGCAATATTTCTACAGATTTTATCATTGTTACTACATTTACTGTTATTTTATTATGATTTACATCTATCTAAAACACATTTAATTTTGTACTGAAAAAAGATAACAGATAAAAAAAATTGTCTAGTTGCGTCTACTTTTTGAATCTGTCAGTTTATGGCATGTCCACTAGATGGCGGCAGAGGACTGAGAATAAAAGTGTGTGTCCGTCTGAAGTCCTTTTATTTTGAAGTGTTCAAATAAACCAACTGTTTTTTTAACTTTACTTTAAAATGTTGCAACTACTTTATCTGCATGTTTGTCAAAATATGTTACATTATTTAAAATCTGTTATTAAAACTACATTTAGCTGCACATAACTTTCATTAAAGTCATGCAGTGTATGATTGAATTTGAACAATTATAAATAAGTGGGCTAATAATAATAATCATAATAATAATAATAATGTGTTTGGAGGTGAAAAGTACCTGAGACCAGGATCCAGTGTTCCAGTCCGGCGGGCAGGCCATGGTGTTGCAGGGCTGCACCTGAGCAGGTGAGATGACGGGGCAGAGGGAGTGAGCGGCCCCCTCCTCTCTTTGGTAGGTCACCTTCCTCATGCAGCGCAGACTTCTGCTCTGCTGGCCCCCTCCACACGAGCGGCTGCAAGACCCCCAGGCTCCGCTCCACCAGCTGCAGGACGTCACAACGTTGGCTTTTTAACCTTCACAACTTTTATATTCTCTTCCACTTAGAACCTGTGTTGAAGTGTTTTTTGTTTTGTTTGATTTAGTTTTTTTATTTATTTATTTATTATTATTATTATTTTTGTATTATTTATTTATTTGTAATTTATTTTATTTTATTTGTTTGTTTTTATTCATTTATATAAAGCAAGATTCCTACTGCGAACCTCTGTCTGTGTTGAAGTGTTTGTTTTTATGTTTGTTTTTACAAAAAATTACATTTTCAGACTTTTTAATTTAATTTGTATTTATTTTTTATTAATATTTTTGTGTTATTTTTTTTTTTTTTCTATTTTTTTTTTTTTTTTTTTCCTTCATTTATATCAAGCAAGATTCCTACTGAGAACCTCCGTCTGTGTTGAAGTATTTTTTGTTTGTTTGTTTGACAAATATTTACATTTTCAGACTTTTTAATTTAATTTGTATTTATTTATTTTTATAATTTTTTGATTATTTATTTATTTGTATTTATTTTATTGTATTTGTATTTTTTGTTACTCATTTATATCAAGCAAGATTCCCACTGAGAACCTCCATCTGTGTTGAAGTATTTTTTGGTAATTTTTTTTACAGATATTTAAATGTTAAAACTTTGTATTTTTTATTAAATTAAATTTATTTTTTATTATATTTTTTTATTATTATTATTATTATTGTTTGTATTTATTTGTATTTATTTTTTCATTTATATCAACTGAGATTCTTACTGAGAACCTCCATTTGTGTTGAAGTGTTTTTGTTTGTTTGTTTGTTTTTTTACAGATATTTACATTTTCAGACTTTTTAATTTAATTTTGATTTATTTATTAATTTTGTATTGATTTATTATTTTTTTGTTTTTTGTTTTTGTTTGTTTTTTTGTTTTTTTTCCCATTTATATTAAGCAATATTTCTACAGATTTTGAACATTGTCAAAATTAAATGGCTGAGATAGCTGGGAATTAGCAAGAACCCTGTCAGTTTTGCAACATAGCTGATGTAAAAATGGTTAAAATCTGAAAAAAAAAAAACATATATATATATATATATATATATATATATATATATATATATATATATATATATATATATATATATATATATATATATATATATATATATATATATATGTATGTGTGGGAAAAAAAATCACACACATACATATTACGCTCTACCACGGTATCGAGCACTATTTTTTGGATAATCTAATTAAGACATATATATATATATATATATATATATATATATATATATATATATATATATATATATATATATATATATATATATATATATAAATGTATATACTGTATATATATATATATATATATATATATATATATATATATATATATATATAGTATATTTAAAAACAAGTATAATTAAAAATTATATTAAATTATTATTTAATTAAATTATAATTAAAAACAACATGATGAGAATGAGAAATGAGATTTGGATACCAATAATAATAAAACAATTACTCATTTGTGGCCCCAGCTCCAGTTTTGTTAGCCCGCAACTTGTAAAAAGAGCAAAAATACGCAATGTAAAAATTGTGTACAAAATATGTAAGTCTAATTATATGCGGGATATTTTGATGTAAATATATATATATATATATATATATATATATATATATATATATATATATATATATATATATATATATATATATATATATATATATATATACAAAAGAGCAAAAATATGCAATGTAATAAGAAAATAAATAAAAATTGTGTACAAAATATGTAAATCTAAGTATGTGCGGTATATTTGGATATTTTATATATATATATATAAAATATCGAAATATATATATATATATATATATATATATATATATATATATATATATATATATATATATATATATATATATATATATATATATATATATATATATATATATCCCGTGCATACTTAGATTTACACTTTTTTTTTTTTGTTATTACATTGCGTATTTTTGCTCTTTTTGCTGACAAAACTCGAGCTGGGGGCCACAAATGGCCCCCGGGGCCACACTTTGGACACCGGCGGCTTACGGTGTAATATCTATGGGGGTTTGAGGGTCCAAATAAAAGGGGGTGGGGGGGTGGGGGTTTGTTTCATAGCGCTGGCCAAGATAAGAGAAATGCTTGGGACGGATTAGAGACAGGAAACGGCTTCTCGGGTGGTGGGAACGTTGGCGAGAAACAGAGGCCGAGTGTTGGACGTGTAAGCGATAGTTCCCTGGCTCGGACTCGGACTTGTTTGCAGCCGCATTCTCCCCGGTTCATGGCGGCCTGCGAAGCTACAACATCCTAAACATCCCACGCGGGCGTTCTGCGTTTCTATTTTGGCCGTGGCGGTTTGGACGCGGCAGGCATAATTGGAGCATTAGCTGAAGTGGCGGGCGCTCTCCTCCCTGACCCCAAGAAGGCGGTGCAGCACGGATGTAAACCACGACCTGGGCTTAAGGCCTCTCATCGGGTGTTGTTGAGACTTGCACTGAAGCCTTTGAAAGTGAGCGCCATTAGACGCCAGGTGGAAACACATGGGTGGCCTCTGTCTGTTTGCTCTCTAAAGACAACTTCAATCACAAGTTATTAAACATTGCTGTTTCAAACCTCCACAGATATTACACTATAAGCCGCGGGTGTCCAAAGTGTGGCCCAAGGGCCATTTGTGGCCCGCAGCTCCAGTTTTGGTAGCCTGCAATTTGTTGTAAGAAAAAAAACTGGTAAAAAAGTCAGAAAAAAGAGCAAAGATCCGCAATGTAATAAGAAAATATTTTTTTAATTGTGTAAAAAATTTGTAAATCTATAAGCCCCACCCACTAAATTTTATAACAAAAAATATATTTTTCCATATATAAGCCGCATCTGACTATAAGCCACATTGTGAAATTAGTTATTATAGGTATTATAATATAAGTTGTAATTTTACTCAACGGAAGTTAACATTTTACAAGGAAAACTGAACATTTGTGCAACATTATGATAAAAGTTGGAATTTTACTCGACAGCAGTCGCAATTTTACAAGAAAAGCTCAAAATGTTGGCAATTTTATGAAGAGAGTCGTCATTTCACTCGACAAAAGTCCCAATTTCATAAGACATCTTTAAAATGTTGGCAATGTTATGATAACAATCGGAATTTTACTTGACTTTTGTCATGATTTTACTCAAAAAAATGTGACTATTTCACAAGAACAACAACAAAAAAATGGCAATATTGTGATAAAACTCCGAATTTTATATGACAAATGTCACCGTTTTGCGTTAAAAGAAGGAATTTTACATAAAAAGGTAATAATTTTACGAGGAAAATATTGCAATATTGCAGAAACAGAAAGAATATGAGACACTATTCCCAATTTTTTAAGAAAAAGTCGACACATTGTGAGAAAAATTATTAATTATTTTCATTATTTACTTCAATTTATTACAGTATGTCTCTATATACATATTTATTTTACTTTTTTAAAATTAATTTTGGCCGAATCGGGCGCATTTCAATTCCTTACACACACTTGTTATTTCATATGTTGACAGTCAATTATTTTGGGACCACCCTCATTTTGATAGATGTCACCAGCAGGGGTGCAAATGAGACAAGTTAACATTTTACAAGGAAAACTGAACATTTGTGCAACATTATGAGAAAAGTTGGAATTTTACTCGACAACAGTCGCAATTTTACAAGAAAAGCTTAACATGTTGGCAATTTTATGAAGAGAGTCGTCATTTCACTCGACAAAAGTTACAATTTCATAAGACATCTTTAAAATGTTGGCGATGTTATGATAACAATCGGAATTTTACTTGACTTTTGTCATGATTTTACTCAAAAAATGTCACTATTTCACAAGAACAACAAAAAAATGGCAAGATTGTGATAAAAGTCCGAATTTTATACGACAAATGTCACCATTTTGCGTTAAAAGTAGGAATTTTACATAAAAAGGTAATCATTTTACGAGGAAAATATTGCATTATTACAGAAACAGAAAGAATATGACAAACTATTCCCAATTTTTTTTAAAAAGTCGACACATTGTGAGAAATTTTTATTTTTTTTAATTTTTTTAATAGTTTTTTAACTGTCATTATTTACTTCAAGTTATTACAGTATGTCTCTATATACATATTTATTTATTTTTTTTAAATTAATTTTGGCCAAAAGGGGACGCATTTCAATTCCTTACACACACTTGTTATTTCATATGTTGACAGTCAATTATTTTGAGACCACCCTCATTTTGATAGATGTCACCCGCAGGGGGTTCAAATGAGACAAGTTAACATTTTACAAGGAAAACTGAACATTTGTGCAACATTATGATAAAAGTTGGAATTTTACTCGATAGCAGTCGCAATTTTACAAGAAAAGCTTAACATTTTGGCAATTTTACGAAGAGAGTCATCATTTCACTCGACAAAAGTTACAATTTCATAAGACATCTTTAAAATGTTGGCGATGTTATGATAATAATCGGAATTTTACTTGACTTTTGTCATGATTTTACTCAAAAAATGTCACTATTTTACAAGAACAACAACAACAAAAATGGCAAGATTGTGATAAAAGTCCGAATTTTATACGACAAATGTCACCGTTTTGCGTTAAAAGTAGGAATTTTACATAAAAAGGTAATAATTTTAGGAGGAAAATATTGCAATATTGCAGAAACAGAAAGAATATGAGACACTATTCCCAATTTTATAAGAAAAAGTCGACACATTGTGAGAAAATGTATTAATTATCTTTTTTTGTAAAAGTTTTTTAATTGTCATTATTTACTTCAAGTTATTACAGTATGTCTCTATATACATATTTATTTATTTTTTTTGTAATTCATTTTGGCCAAAAGGGGTTGCATTTCAATTCCTTACACACACTTGTTATTTCATATGTTGACAGTCAATTATTTTGGGACCACCCTCATTTTGATAGTAGTCACCAGCATTTTAAAATGTTGGCAATATTATGATAATAATAATCAGAATTTTACTTGGCAAAATTATGACAAAAGTCATCATTTCACTCAAAAAATGTCACTGTTTTACAAGAACAACAACAAAATTGGCAATATTGTGATAAAAGTCTGAATTTTATGTGAGAAATCTCACAATTTTGCATTTAAAAGTAATAATTGTACATAAAGAAGTAATAATTTTAAGAGGAAATATTGCAATATTGCAGAAACAGAAAGAATTTGAGAAATTGTTCCCAATTTTATAAGAAAAAAGTCGACACATTGTGAGAAAAAGACTGCTTTTAGTATTAAAAAAAATTCGGATTTTTTTTTGTAATTGGTTTTTAATCTTCATTAATTACAGTATGTCTCTATATACATATTTATTTATTTTTTTTGGATTGATTTTGGCCAAAGGGGGCGCAATTAAATTTCTTACACACACTTGTTATTTCATATAATGACCAGAGGGGGAGCACTTTTAAAAGCGACACACAGTCCATTTTAAAAATCCCTCCTTTTTGGGACCACCCTCATTTAAAAGTAATAATTTTACATAAAGAAGCAATAATTTTCTGGGGAAATATTGCAATATTACAGAAACAGAAAGAATATGAGAAATTGTTCCCAATTTTATACGAAAAAAGTCGACACATTGTGAGAAAAAGATTGCTTTTAGTTAAAAAAAAAATCTGAATTTTTTGTTTTTAATTGGTTTTTAATCTTCATTAATGACTTCACGTTATTACAGTATGTCTCTATATACATATTTATTTATTTTTTTTAATTGATTTTGGCCAAAGGGGGCGCATTTCAATTTCTTACACACACTTGTTATTTCATATGTTGACCAGAGGGAGAGCACTTTTAAAACCGACACATTTGAAAAATCCCTCCTTTTTGGGACCACCCTCATTTTTAAAATGTCACCAGCAGGGGGTGCAAATGAGAATTTGTCTATTAGATGCAATGTTATTGGGACCATGATTTATGTCAGCCTCCTCATATGGAAGATACTTTTCCTTCTTCATGTCTCAAGAAGGGTAGACATACAAGAACACACACACACACACACACACACATGCACACACACGCACATACATGTCTTGCCTACTTTGTGTGCACTTGTTTCACCATCCTTGTGTGGACATTTTTTTCATAACTCTAGCTATAGTGGAAAGGGGGGCCCTCACAACCTACTAACCAAACGTGGGTCCACACACACACACACACACACACACACACACACACACACACACACACACACACACACACTTACTATGCAGGACAGGGCTGTGTGTTGCAGAGGTGAGAACCCACGGTAGGTCTGGTGAGCGGGTTGCACATGCTGGAGTTGACGTGGACTTTCTGGTCCTGCAGACAAATGGCCTTGGTGGAGATACGACCTAGGACCAAGATGCAGACACAGTATTAAAGTCAGCCCCGCAAACTACCGAGCAAAGAGTCAAACGGCAAAGGAAAGGCGCGGCAGGTTTATTTACGGAGCACAATTTGTACACCGGGCACGTCTCACATCTTCGGGGGACTATTCCACATTTTAGGAGCATGAAACTGAAACGTTTGGTCCTGGTTCTAGGCACCGGCAGGAGACCGCTCCCTGAGGTTCCCAGAGCTGGAGAGGGACCATGAAAAGTCAGTCCTCTGAGCGACAGGAAGCCAGTGTGGTGACCTCGGCACCGGACTAATATGGTCGTATTTACTGGTTCTAGTCCGGACTCGAGCAGCAGCATTTGGCTTCACAGCTCGTTTCGAAGCTGCGTTTCCATTGCAGTTTTTCCGCAAAATAAAAGCGGTGTTTTCTAAATCTATATGGAAACGTCTCAGCAACCACCTCGTGAGTGCGCAAATTTGTTTTAGCGATAGTTTTTCGAAATATCGGTATTTTCGTTACCAGTTTTTTGTTGCGATATTTAGGTTTTTGTAATGGGAACGCAGCTGGAGAGCCCGGTGAGAAGGTCGAACCCACTGGAGACAAAGGCATGGAAAAAAAATTAATGTTTTCAAATTAATCACGATTTTTACTTGTAACGATTCATAATTGATTAAAAAAATGTACTATAAAAAATATATATGTTTTATTATTATTTTTTCTAATCTGTCCTGTCCAGCCACTCAGACAAATCATATTTTCGATGTAGATGAGGGGTGTCAAACTGGTTTTCATTGAGGGCCACATAGCAGTTATGGTTGCTTTTAAAAATGAGTAATATATGAATATACATCTATATATATATCTATATAATACATTAACAATATATATTTTTGTATAGGGACCATTCAAATAAATAGAGGATGCACGTGGGCTGGACTTTAGAGCGTAGTTTGGATCTGTATATAGAGCACAGCCCAAAAAAAAAACGTCTTTCCTCAATTGAGCCAAATTGAACTCTGTCTCTGCATGATTCCTTGCTTCTTGTCTGTTTAATAGATGTCTTCAGTGTTTGAACCGGACAATAAGCTGCAAAAAAATATCTACATTTTTACTTTAAAAACTGGCAGCTCAGTCACCAGAATTTTACAGTAAAAGCAGTGGTTTTTTTTGGTTTTTTTTACATCATATAAAAGTTGTTTATAAATGGAATGGAATGGAGAAACAATACCACTGTTTTAGCGGTAAAATTCAAGCAACACAGGGTTTTTTTTGTTTTTTTTACCATAAAATATTGTTGTTTTAATGGGGTTTTTTTTGTTTTTTTTACCATAAAATCTTGCTGTTTTAATGTTTTTTTTTTTTTTTGTTTGTTTTTTTAATGTTTTAGTGTCTTAATGTTTATGGGGAAAAAAAACAGTACCAAAGTAGATATTACGGTTAAAAAAAACTCAAAGCTGCAAATGTGGAATTTGAAGGCAAGCTACTTCGACATAAATGGAGTGCTTACCAAATAAACCGGGAAAACCGTCAAACAGACCATCGAGTGAGTCACTTTTATATTGATCATGATACACGCTGTCTGGCTAGCTGTGTACAAGCAAAACATGAAATAATACTTTACAGATACTGATACTTTACAGATACTGTAATATTATTGTTCATGTTTTTCACTCTACAGATTGCTGTCCTATCACATTGTTGCGCATTACGAACTCAAAACGCATTTCGTGCCGACGTAGAAGCGGGCTTATCTCTTTCCGTAGTTAGCTTTTTACGGCTAATACCGTAGCATAGAAAAAGAGTTCCTCAGTGTTTACTCGTACGATAACATTGTTGCTACAGTTTGGTTGCTATACATGTTACACAACGTAAATTAAGTATTGTTGACGCTTTTTGAATGCAATTGATTGCTACCAATAGCTGCGTTCCTAGTCAGGTTTTCACATGTTAGAATACGTTCTAACTTGTTCGGGATGTCCTCTTAGTTGTTTGGGTTAAAGACTAGATGGCTTTATTGTCGAGTATAAAGACTTATTTGGAGTCTGTCGCCACATATTTCTTGGTTTTTTTGTATAGTACTTTTTCTCTTGTCCCGATGAGTCGATGGGTTTGCGAACTCGGTTCACGTGACGTCCGGTCCGGTTGGAGACCAGAAGGCGGGCTCGCATTACACCAGTTTTAAAATCTCTAAATTGGCTCGATTTTAAGGGTCTTCTTATGGTATAGAAATGTTTTTTTAACGGTTCCGAGTCACGTAAAATCAAACGGTGCCACGTTTCGATAGCTGCCTGGCACATGACGTCAGGTCCGGTTGGAGACCAGAAGGCAGGCTCGCATTACACCAGTTTTAAAATCTCTAAATTGGCTCGATTTTAAGGGTCTTCTTATGGTATAGAAATGTTTTTTTACGGTTCCGAGTCACATAAATCAAACGGTGCCACGTTTCGATAGCTGCCTGGCACGTGACGTCAGGTCCGGTTGGAGACCAGAGGGCGGGCGCGCATTACACCAGTTTTAAAATCTCTAAATTGGCTGAATTTTAAGGGTCTTCTTATGGTATAGAAATGTTTTTTTTACGGTTCCGAGTCACGTAAAATCAAACGGTGCCACGTTTCGATAGCTGCCTGGCACGTGACGTCAGGTCCGGTTGGAGACCAGAAGGCGGGCTCGCATTACACCAGTTTTAAAATCTCTAAATTGGCTCGATTTTAAGGGTCTTCCTATGGTATAGAAATGTTTTTTTAACGGTTCCGAGTCACGTAAAATCAAACGGTGCCACGTTTCGATAGCTGCCTGGCACATGACGTCAGGTCCGGTTGGAGACCAGAAGGCAGGCTCGCATTACACCAGTTTTAAAATCTCTAAATTGGCTCGATTTTAAGGGTCTTCTTATGGTATAGAAATGTTTTTTTACGGTTCCGAGTCACATAAATCAAACGGTGCCACGTTTCGATAGCTGCCTGGCACGTGACGTCAGGTCCGGTTGGAGACCAGAGGGCGGGCGCGCATTACACCAGTTTTAAAATCTCTAAATTGGCTGAATTTTAAGGGTCTTCTTATGGTATAGAAATGTTTTTTTTACGGTTCCGAGTCACGTAAAATCAAACGGTGCCACGTTTCGATAGCTGCCTGGCACGTGACGTCAGGTCCGGTTGGAGACCAGAAGGCGGGCTCGCATTACACCAGTTTTAAAATAAAGACTTATTTGGAGTCCGTCGCCACATATTTCTTGTTTTTTTATAGTTCTTTTTCTCTTGTCCCGATGAGTCGATGGTTTTGTGAACTCGGTGTGGTTCTCCCCAAAAGTGCCACAACAACAAAATAAACGCAGTCTAATTTCTTTACCCTCACAAGAATGTAAAACAGGAAGTACGGACGACTTGGTCCTCACCCCCAGTTTGGACGGGCGGCAAAACAAACCACCCTGCACCCAGACCGATACCAGGAGAAACTCCGGGGGGGGGGGGGGGGGGGGGGAAGGTTCCGGACGTAAAAGTCGTCCATCCCGATCACAGGGCTAGCCCTCAAAAGACAAACGCTGAGACCTCACACCCAAACACCAGCTCACCTCCGGCGCATGGAGCGGAACAGTCGGAGCGCACCACGCCCCAGCTGTAGTCGGGCTTCCTCTCGGCCCGGGGCAGCGTGTACTCCCAAACCACGCCGGGGTTCCTGCCCTGCAGGAGGATCTACAAGAAGACCAAGAAGAGTCCTTTAATTGCCAGGGACTTATACACCAAGGGGATCCACAAATAGCAGAACTGGTTTTAGCTTCACTCTTGGTCTTAGTCCAACGGAACACATCAGTCCATCATGTAGTTCAGTTTAGTTTAGGTCCGATTCCTTGTGATATTTATATGATTCCACTTGGCGTATCCAAACTACAATCATTGTCTTAAACTCCATCAGTCCAAGTGAAAAATCCGGGCATGGTTGTCGACTCTGACCTTAATTCTATACCACATTAAAAAAATATGACAAAAATAAGATTGTATCATCTTAAGAATATAGCCAGAGTTCGCCCGAGTCTCTCTCAGGGCAACACGGCGACGCTAACGCATGCTTTTATTACAAGTCGTATAGATTCTTGTGACTTGGTCTTCCTAAAAAGGTTATTGCACCTTTACAACTACTCCAAAATTCAGCGGTGCGTGTCCTGACGAAGACCAGAAGGCGGGCTCACATTACACCAGTTTTAAAATCTCTGCATTGGCTCAATTTGAAGGGTCTTCTTATGAAAGACCAAAAGGTGGACAAAAAATAACGTTTAATGACACACACAAAATTACCAAAAAATGTGTACCGTTCAACACCGGTTTTGAAATAAATAAATATTATTCTAATATGTTGTGATAATCGATACAAATATTAATATGTATGCTAACAACACAGCTATTGGTTGTAGGGCATCAAAGCTAACTTATAAGAAATACCCAGGAACTGATAAAGTATTTCCAGGTAGTGGATCTGTTGTAGTGGCCGGGTGACAACCATAGCGCTCAACACACTCAATAAAAATAAAAGTGGTAAAATTTAAAATGTTTTTAATAAAACAACCATTTTTTACGGTAAAAAACTGGCTAATTTTAATATGAAAAAAAGTGTTTTTTAATTTACAGTAAAGTACTGTAAAAACAACAAATGCAGATTTTTTTAAACACTGGCAGGTGGTTTCCTGTAATTTTACCTTAAAAATTAAAAATTTTACCACTACAATATAGCACTGTAAGAACAATAACTGTAGGTTTTATGGTCAAATTAAATTTAATTTTTTTTTAAAAAGGGCAACTCAGTCGCCAGACTTTTGTCTGTAAAAATAGAAGTGGTACAATTTGTTAAATATTTGATAAAACAACAAAATTTTACAGTAAAAATCTGGCAAAACAGTTGCCAAAATGTTTTAATAAAAATAAAGCGTTTTTCAATTTACAGTAATGTACTGTAAAATCAACAAATGCAGATTTTACTGTAAAAACAAAAGTAGTAAAAATGTTGACATTTATTTTTATAAAACAACCATTTTCACGGTAAAAAACTGGCAATACAAACAAAGCGTTTTTCAATTTACAGTAATGTACTGTAAAAACAACAAATGCAGATTTTATTGTAAAACACTGGCATGTCGTTTCCTGTAATTTTACCTTAAAAATGTACCTTTTTCAAACTACAGTACAGCACTGTAAGAACCATAACTGTAGGTTTTATGGTCAAATTAAATTAAATTTTAAAAAAAGGGCAGCTCAGTCGCCAGACTTTTACTGTATAAATAAAAGTGGTACAATGTTTACATTTTTGATAAAACAAACATTGTTTACAGTAAAAAACTGGCAACACAGTTGCAAAAATTTAAATACAAATAAAGTGTTTTTCAATTTACAGTAATGTACTGTAAAAACAACGAATGTAGATTTTACTGTAAAAATAAAAGTGGTACAATTTTGACCTTTTTTTTTAATAGACAACAATTTTTACGGTAAAAAAAAAAAACAAGTGGTAACACAGTTGCCCGAATTTTTAAATAAAAAACAAAGTGTTTTTCAATTTACAGTAATATATTGTAAAAACAACAAATGTATATTTTATTGTAAAACACTGGCATGTCGTTTCCTGTAATTTTACCTTAAAAATAAAAAAAATTCCCACTACAGTATATCACTGTAAGAACAATAACTATAGGTTTTTAAAAAAAATATATATATATATATATATATATATATATATATATATATATATATATATATATATATATATATATATATATATATATATATATATATATATTTTTTTTTTTTTTTTTTTTTTAAAAAGGGCAACTCAGTTGCCAGAATTTTACTGTAAAAGTAAAAATGGCACAAGTTCAAATTTTTTTATGAAACAACCATTTTGTACGGTAAAAAACTGGCACATTTTTAAATTTAATTTAAGTGTTTTTTTAATTTACAGTAAAGTACTGTAAAATACAACAAATGTAGATTTTATTGTAAAACACTGGCAGGTCATTTACTGTATTTTTACCTTAAAAATTTAAATGTTTACCATTACAGTATAGCACTGTAAGAACAATAACTGTAGGTTATATATTCAAATTAAATTAAATTTGAAAAAAGGGCATTTTTACTGTAAAAATAAAAGTGGTAAAATGTTTAAATTTTTGATAAAACAAACATTTTTTACAGTAAAAAACTGGCAACGCAGTTGCCAAAATTTTTCAATAAAAATAAAGCGTTTTTCAATTTACAGTAATGTACTGTAAAAACAACAAATGTAGATTGTATTGTAAAAAAAAAAACTGTCAGGTCGTTTCCTGTAATTTTACCTTAAAAATAAATATTTTTCAAACTACAGTATAGCACTGTAACAACAATAACTGTAGGTTTTATGGTAAAAAAAAAAAAAAAAAGAAAAAAAATTAATAACTGGCAGCTGAGTTGCAGGGATTTTACCATAAAAATAAAGTGTTTTTCAAATGTCAGTATTGTACTCTAAAAAAAAACTAATGTAAATTTTAGCGTGAAGAATTGGCTGCTCATTCGATTCAATTTTACCATAAAAATAAAGCGCTTTCCCATTCACAATCATACACTGTAAAAAAAAAAAGTATTTAAACTTTTTTGTGAAAAACTGGCAACTTTAAATTTACAGTAATGCACTGTAAAAAAATTTTTAAAAAAGGGCAGCTCACTCCCCAGAATTTTACTGTAAAAATAAAAGTGGTACAATTTTGACATTTTTTTTTAAATAAAACAACCATTTTTACAGTAAAAAACTGGCAACACAGTTGCCCAAATTTTAAAATAAAAATAAAGAGTTTTTCAATTTACATTAATGTACTTTCAAAACAATGAATGTAGATTTTTTTTGTAATAAAAAACTGATAAATTTCCTGTAATTGTACCTTAAAAATAAAAAAAATTCCCACTACAGTATAGCACTGTAAGAACAATAACTGTAGGTTTTATGGTTTAAAAAAAAAAAAATAATAATAAAAAAGTAATTACTGGCAGCTCAGTTGCCGGAATTTTACTATAAATTGAAGTTAATAGGTAAATCTTCAGTATTGTACTGTAAAAATAATGTAAATTTTTTGTAAAAAAATAGCTGCTCATTTGCTTTAATTTTAACATACAAATAAAGTGTTTTTCTATTCACAATCATATACTGTATAAACAAAACATTTTATTGTAAAAAAAAAAAACTGGCAACTCAATTGCTGTACATTTACAGTAACGCACTGTAAAAACGTCTGTAGATTTTATGGTGCAAAAAAAAGTCAGCTCACTTGCCAGAATTCTACTGTAAAAATGTTTACATTTCCATAAAACACTTTTTTTTACGTTAAAAAACTGGCAAGTTGCCCAAATTTTTTAATGCAATTTTACAGTAATGTACTGTAAAAACAACAAATGTAGATTTTTTTTGGTAAAAAATAAAAAAATAAAATAAAAAAACCTGCCAGTTAATTGTCTGTAATTTTACCTTAAAAATATTTTTTTTTCCATTTACAGTAATGCACTGTAAGAACAATAACTGTAGGGTTTTTTTTGTTTTTTTTTAAATAATAAAAACTGGCAGCTCAGTTGCAGGAATTTTACTATAAAAATAAAGTATTGTACTGTAAAAATAATGTACATTTTATCGCAAAAAATTGGCGGCTCATTTACCATATACATAAAGTGTTGATACACCGTAAAAACAAAAATGGTAAATTTTATCGTAAAAAAACAAACTGGCAACTCATTTGATGTAAAGTTACTGTAAAGTTACTGTAAAAAAAACAACTGTAGATTGTATGGTCCAAAAAAAAAAGGCAGCTCGGTCGCCAGAATTCTACTGTAAAAATAAATTTAAAAATTACCGTAATGCGCTGTTAAAACAAGGACCATAGATTTTACTGTAAAAAAAAAAAAATGGTAGGAGTCACCAGAAGTGTCCTGTAAAAATTACATTTTATAATCTACAAAACACATTTAAATTTCTGGTTTTTTTTGTTTTGTTTTTGTTTTTACAGTTGATGATATTGTTGTATTTTTCAACAGCCTGCCACAGTTCAGCCTACTAAGGGTTAATCATTCTGTCAATTTTGCAATTCGCACCTCGACCGACTGTCAAATTAGTGACAAACGTCCTTTTTCCCAGCGTGCACCAACAGACTGAACGCCTCCTGGGTCTGAGCCACCTTTCCAGGGCCCCCGAGCACCCGAGGCCCAGAGGCCCCGAGGCCCCGAGCCCCGCTGAGTGGAACCGTCATCGGTGAAAGGTGCCGCGTTTGTCTTCAGGCAATAGTGGAGCTGATGACGTGTCGTCGGGTCTTAAAAGAGAACGTGCTAGAACCTCCCGCCTTGCTTCATGGCAGAGAGAAGAAGAAGATGCTGACTCAGCGGAGATTACCGAGGAACCGTAATGTTTTTAAGGCGTTAACAAATATTAAATGCATCTTTCAGCACATTTTCACTGAAATCCTTTTGATAAACGCCATTTTTTTGTTATGCTCTCAACCAAGGCGGACGCTTCCCTTCTTTTTTGCTTCTTTGTCCCGTCTTGACTTTCTCTCAAAATCTGTCAAATGAGCTGCTGAAAACACTCCTGCAAACATCACACATGGCACGGTTTAGTAAGTAAGAATTGTTTTAGTTATATTGTAAAACTTGCAAACGTTGTTTGGAGTGATGAATGAAGGAACTATACGAGTAGAAAAGCTATGTACGGCTCGAAGAGGAAACGGCACTTCTACTTCTGGTTCAGAGCTTTAAATAGCAGAAAATTCACATTGACCCAGCAGCACCTGCAGTAAGCAAACTCGTCCAATTTTTTTTTTTAAAACTACCACGGTTTTTTTTTTATAGTAAAATTCTGCCACTTATTGTTTTTACTGTGTATTACTATAAATGGATAAACGGTACCACTTTTTTTTTTATGGTAATAATGGCAGCTTTTTTACCAGAATTTTAAAAAAAAACAGTGATACTGGTTTGTTTTTTATAGTAATATGTTGTAAAAAAATAAAAAAATAAAATTACGTTTAAAAAATCTGTTGCCAATATTCACTGTAAAATCAGTTTTTGTATTTTTTTTATTTTATGCTAATCTGTTGCCAATATTCACTGTAAAATTACATTTGTATTTTTTTTATTTTATAGTAATATGTTGTAAATATATATATATATATATATATATATATATATATATATATATATATATATATATATATATATATATATATATATATATATATATATATATATATATATATATATATATATATATTAAATTTCATTTAAAAAATCTGTTGCCAATATTGACCGTAAAATCTGATTTTTTATTTTTTATTTTATAGTAATATGTTGTAAAAATAATAAAAAATGTAATTAAATTTAAAAAATCTGTTGCCAATATTCAATGTAAAATGAGATTTTTTATTTTATAATAATATGTTGTAAACAAAAAAAACAAAAAATTAAATTAAAAAAATCGGTTGCCAATATTCACTGTAAAATCTGATTTTTTATTTTTATACTTTATAGTAATATGTTGTAAAAAAAATTAATAAAAATCAATTACATTAAAAAAATATGTTGCCAATATTCACTGTAAAATTAGATTTTTTATTTTTTTCATTTTATAGTAAGATGTTGTAAAAAAATAAAATAAAATAAAGTTAAATTAAAACAATCTGTTGGCAATATTCACTGTAAAAAGAGATTTTAAATTTTTTTAATTGTATTATATTATGTTGTAAAAAAATAAAAAATGTAATTAAATTTAAAAAAATCTGTTGGCAATATTCACTGTAAAATTAGTTGTTTATTTTTTTTATTTTATAGTAATATTTTGTAAAAAAAAATAAAAACATTAATTCAATTAAAAAAATCTGTTGCCAATATTCACTGTAAAATCAGATTTTTTATTTTATAGTAGTATGTTGTAAAAAAAAAATTCAATTACATTAAAAAAATCTGTTGCCAATATTCACTGTAAAATCTGCTTTTTATTTTTTTTTAATTTTATAGTAATATGTTCTAAAAAAATAAATAATAATAATTAAATTTAAAAAATATGTTGCCAATTTTAACTGTAAAATCATATTTGTTATTTTTTTATTTTATAGTAATATGTTGTATTAAAAAAAAAAAAAAATAAATTAAATTAAAAAAATCTGTTGCCAATATTCATTGTAAAATGAATTTTTAATAGTTTTATTTTATAGTAATGTGTTGTAAAAAACATTAAAAAAATTAAATTAAATTAAAAAAATATGTTGCCAATATTCACTGTAAAATCAGATTTTTAATTTTTTTATTTTATAGTAATATGTTGTAAAAAAAAATGAAAACAATTTAATTAAATTAAAAAATATGTTGCCAATATTCACTTTGAAATCAGTTTTTAATTGTTTTTATTTTATAGTAATATGTTGTAAAAAAAAATTAAATTAAATTAAAAAAATAAGTTGCCAATTTTCACTGTAAAATTAGATGTTTTATTTTTTTTATTTTATAGTAATATGTTGTTAAAAAAATGAAATTAAAAAAACATGTTGCCAATTTTTACTGTAAAATCAGATTTTTTTATTTTTTTTACGGTGAACGTAAAAATGTATATCTAATCATCAAATCCATGGGCTAATTCACATTTTATTCAGCGTTACAAGCGGCCCTGGATGAGAACAACTTAAACACTCCTGCTTTTACATGATTGTTTTATGGGAAACATGAGTGATCTTTTGGAACACATCACTAACTGAAACCGGGTCACATTTCAAAGTCATCCACGTCCAGACTAGTTTCTCAGTCTCCAAAGTGCCGTTGTCAAGGCAACAAACAAAACAGACTCCACATTCAGGCTGGCGTACTTATTCCGATAGTTGTATGATAATAGTCCATTATTCCCAGCGGTGCAAAGCTACAATCACGGGACGGATCATTAGGTACACAATACACCGCTCGGATCCAAAATTCCGTCCTAGCAGGCAGATGGTGAAAGAATGAAAATGCAGAATTTATCATCTTTTTTTTTTTTTTTGCATTGTTCCATCTGTGAAACCTTTTAAAGTAAACAATCGCTCTTTCTAGCGGGAAGACACCCAGCGGACGTCAGCCAGAAGAAACGCTGACGAAACGGTGCTGAACTTGGTGGAAACGCGGGTAGAAAAACTACAACTTTTGTATTTGCATGCCGACTTGAACTCTTGCCTAAGTCATCACCACCTTTGTGGGTCTTTTTATTGCCTTTGAAGATGACATCGTGCATTTTACAAGGGCGGGCGCACATTACACCAGTTTTAAAGTTTTAAAGTTGGCTCCCCGTTTTTTTTCGTTTACAGTACTGTACAGTATGTATTTTTTCCGTTCCTTAGATGACATCGTGCAACAGAATGTTCCATTTTACAAGGACGGGTGCGCATTACACCAGTTTTAAAGTTTTAAAGTTGGCTCCCCGGTTTTTTTTTTCGTTTATAGTGTTGTACAGTATATGTTTTTTCCGTTCCTTAGATGACATCGTGCAACAGAATGTTCCATTTTACAAGGGCGGGAGCACATTACACTAGTTTTAAAGTTTTAAAGTTGGCTCCCCGTTTTTTTTCGTTTACGGTACTGTACAGTATATGTTTTTTTCCGTTCCTTAGATGACATCGTGCAACAGAATGTTCCATTTTACAAGGGCGGGTGCACATTACACCAGTTTTAAAGTTTTAAAGTTGGCTCCCCGTTTTTTATTTTTCGTTTACAGTGTTGTACAGTATATGTTTTTTTCGTTCCTTAGATGACATTGTGCAACAGAATGTTCCATTTTACAAGGGCGGGCGCACATTACACCCATTTTAAAGTTGGCTCCCCGTTTTTTTCCGTTTCCGGAACTGTACAGTATGTGTTTTTTCCGTTCCTTAGATGACATCGTGCAACAGAATGTTCCATTTTACAAGGACGGGCGCACATTACACCAGTTTTAAAGTTTTAAAGTTGGCTCCCCGTTTTTTTTTTTTCATTTATAGTGTTGTACAGTATATATTTTTTTCGTTCCTTAGATGACATTGTCCAACAGAATGTTCCATTTTACAAGGGCGGGCACACATTACACCAGTTTTAAAGTTTTAAAATGGGCTCCCCGTTTTTTTTCGTTTACAGTACTGTACAGTATATGTTTTTTTTCCGTTCCTTAGATGACATCGTGCAACAGAATGTTCCATTTTACAAGGACAGGTGCACATTACACCAGTTTTAAAGTTTTAAAGTTGGCTCCCCATTTTTTTTTTTCGTTTACAGTGTTGTACAGTATATATATTTTTTCGTTCCTTAGATGACATTGTGCAACAGAATGTTCCATTTTACAAGGGCGGGCGCACATTACATCAGTTTTAAAGTTTTAAAGTTGGCTCCCCGTTTTTTTTTTCATTTACAGCACTGTACAGTATATGTTTTTTCCGTTCCTTAGATGACATCGTGCAACAGAATGTTCCATTTTACAAGGACGGGCGCACATTACACCAGTTTTAAAGTTTTAAAGTTGGCTCCCCGTTTTTTTTTTTCGTTTACAGTGTTGTACAGTATATGTTTTTTTCCGTTCCTTAGATGACATCGTGCAACAGAATGTTCCATTTTACAAGGGCGGGTGCACATTACACCAGTTTTAAAGTTTTAAAGTTGGCTACCCGTTTTTTTTTTTCGTTTACAGTGTTGTAAGTATATATTTTTTTCGTTCCTTAGATGACATTGTGCAACAGAATGTTCCATTTTACAAGGGCGGGCGCACATTACACCAGTTTTAAAGTTTTTAAGTTGGCTCCCCGTTTTTTTTTTTTCGTTTACAGTGTTGTACAGTATATATTTTTTTCGTTCCTTAGATGACATCGTGCAACAGAATGTTCCATTTTACAAGGGCGGGCGCACATTACACCAGTTTTAAAGTTTTAAAGTTGGCTCCCCGTTTTTTTTTTGTTTTTTTTTTCGTTTACAGTACTGTACAGTATATGTTTTTTTCGTTCCTTATATATGTTTTAAGACTGTAAAACTCCCTAACCACACACTTTATAAACTTTTCTCAGACAGGCATTAACATTTTCTCACATTTCTCTCGTTTAAACACGCTCAAAGTTCAATCCTTCGTGGATAAAAAAAGAAAAAAGTTCTAGTGTTGTCCCGAAACCAATATTTTGGTACCGGTACCAACATTATTTAGATACTTTTTGGTACTTTTTGATACTTTTCTAAATAAAGGGCACCATAAAATTGTCTTTATTTTAACAAATAATCTTAGTGTACATGAAACATATGTTTGTTATTGTAATTTAGTCCTTAAATAAAATAGTGAACATACTAGACAACTTGTCTTTTAGTAGTAAGTAAACAAACAAAGACTCCTAATTAGTCTGCTGACGTACGCAGTAACATATTGTGTCATTTATACACCTATTATTTTGTACACATTATGAGGGACAATCTGTAAAAAAAACTTTATTATTCTACTTGTTCATTTACTGTTAATATCCGCTTATTTTCAGTTTTAACATGTTCTATCTACACTTCTGTTAAAATGTAATAACCACTTATTCTTCTCGTGTTTGATACTTTACATTAGTTTTGGAGAATACCACAAATGTGGGTATCAATCCGATACCAAGTAGTTACAGGATCATACATTGGTCATATTCAAAGTCCTCATGTGTCCAGGGACGTATTTCCTGAGTTTATAAATAAAAAAACATAAAAGTGATGCCAAAAAATATTGGTGTACAGTCCCTTGGCCAATCAGGACGCAGAACACATTCATACCCTGTAACGTTCACCACATTTGGAGGATTCCCAAGAGTTAAAGAGCTCCATTCCAGATTTGGTAATCTTTTAATCTCACTGCCGACCTCAAGCTCCTTCTTTTTTTTTTTGTAATCACAGAAGATGCTTGGCGAGATTACGGCCGTGATATCTGCAGATCGGCGCAGATGTGCGGCGGATCACAGATTTAAACTACTTTTCTCTCCTAAGGATGAAGAGGGATCCTCCGAGTGTTAATCCTACTTCCACATGTGGTCGGCGTCTCAATAGCAGACGGTGATGTGGAGAAAAATGGCAAAGTCTGAAGCAGGGGTGCCCAAACCTTTTTAAAGTGGAAGTGGGTTTGTCTCCTAGCCGTCCATAGCGTTTCTACTCGTATGGATTAAAAGTTCAAGTTAAAAAGTTTAAAGTTTACTGTTTACTTTAAGTTTGACTTTAACTTTAACTTTGACTTTTTTAACTTTTTAAAGTAGAAGTGCATTCGTCTCCTAGCCGTCCATAGCGTTTCTACTCATATGGATTAAAAGTTAAAGTTAAAAAGTTAAAGTTTACAGTTTACTTTAAGTTTAACTTTAACTTTATCTTTAACTTTAACTTTAACTTTAACTTTAACTTTTTAAACTTTTAAAAGTAGAAGTGCTTTTGTCTCCAAGCCGTCCATAGCGTTTCTACTCGTATGGATTAAAAGTTAAAGTTAAAAAGTTAAAGTTTACTGTTTACTTTAAGTTTGACTTTAACTTTAACTTTGACTTTTTTAACTTTTTAAAGTAGAAGTGTGTTCGTCTCCTAGCCGTCCATAGCGTTTCTACTCATATGGATTAAAAGTTAAAGTTAAAAAGTTTAAAGTTTACTGTTTACTTTAAGTTTGACTTTAACTTTAACTTTGACTTTTTTAACTTTTTAAAGTAGAAGTGCGTTCGTCTCCTAGCCGTCCATAGCGTTTCTATTCATATGGATTAAAAGTTAAAGTTAAAAAGTTAAAGTTTACAGTTTACTTTAAGTTTGACTTTAACTTTATCTTTAACTTTAACTTTAACTTTAACTTTTTAAACTTTTAAAAGTAGAAGTGCTTTTGTCTCCAAGCCGTCCATAGCGTTTCTACTCGTATGGATTAAAAGTTAAAGTTAAAAAGTTAAAGTTTACTGTTTACTTTAAGTTTGACTTTAACTTTAACTTTGACTTTTTTAACTTTTTAAAGTAGAAGTGCGTTCGTCTCCTAGCCGTCCATATCGTTCCTACTCGTATGGATTAAAAGTGAACGTTAAAAAGTTAAAGTTTAGTCTTTACTTTAAGTTTAACTTTAACTTTTTAAACTTTTTAAAGTAGAAGTGCTTTCGTCTCCTAGCCGTCCAGAGCGTTTCTACTCGTATGGATTAAAAGTTAAAGTTAAAAAGTTACAATTTACTGTTTACTTTAAGTTTAACTTTAACTTTAACTTTAACTTTTTAAACTTTTTAAAGTAGAAGTGCGTTCGTCTCCTAGCCGTCCATAGCGTTTCTACTCGTATGGATTAAAAGTTAAAGTTAAAAAGTTACAATTTACTGTTTACTTTAAGTTTAACTTTAAGTTTAACTTTAATTTTTTAAACTTTTTAAAGTGGAAGTGCGTTTGTCTCCTAGCCGTCCATATCGTTTCTACTCGTGTGGGAACAGGTGGGTGCCATGATTGGGTATAAAAGCAGCTTCCATGAAATGCTCAGTCGTTCACAAACAAGGACGGGGCGAGGGTCACCACTTTGTCAACAAATGCCTGAGCAAATTGTTTAAGAACAACATTTCTCAACCAGCTATTGCAAGGAATTTAGGGATTTCACCATCTACGCTCCGTAATATCATCAAAAGGTTCAGAGAATCCGGAGAAATTAGTGCACGTAAGCCATGATATTACGCACCTTCCATCCCTCAGACGGTACTGCATCAAACACTGACATCAGTGTGTAAAGGATATCGCCGCATGGGCTCAGGAACACTTCAGAAAACCACTGTCAGTAACTAAAGTTGGTCGCTACATCTGTAAGTGCAAGTTAAAACTCTACTATGCAAAGTCAAAGCCATTTATCAACAACACCCAGAAACGCCGGCGGATTCGCTGGGCCCGAGCTCACCTAAGATGGACTGATGCAAAGTGGAAAAGTGTTTTGTGGTCTGACGAGGTTTTAGACCACGACCCGTAGGGGGCGCCATAACTACAGGACGTGGTGCATGTGCAGTGTTGTATTTCAAGCGGTGTTACCCTGCAATTTTCCTTGTCAGGAGTCCTAGATTTACGATTTCCCAGTTTCCTGAAATGCAACACCCGCTTACTTGGTAATATTTTACAATTGTTGAAAAAAATACAAGACTTAGAAGTTCTCCCTACAAATGCAATGAACTAAACCGGTGTGAGCTTTTCTTCTTCACAACTCCGACAAGTTCCGACCTTCCTCGATTCAAGCGACCGGGACCGGGGGAGTGAAGCAACTTCTAGGAAACACCACACGGGAGATTTACGGGGGTGGGGGGCGCTCAATCCCGCCGTCAAATCCGCAGACAGGAGTGCAAACCTCACCTGGTTTCCACTTCTGTTTCTGTATCCCAGAGGTCAGAGTTGGAGAGAAACCAGATGCTTGCGCAGACACAGGTATGCCGCGACCCCCAGCAAGACTGTGAGTACCAACGACTCTGCGACTCGGCCCTCAGGCGGATCCACCTTGTACGCCGTCACATTCTCACGCTTCACGGCGGGTAAAGACTCAGACGCTCCGCCCCCTGACCCTCCTTATCCCCTCTCCAATGCACTTCTTCTTTCCTGTTTTCTTTCCTCGTCCTGCTCTCCTCCTCACGTGATTGCAACCTAATCACTTTTGAAGGGTGACCGGGACTGCGGAGAAGATCATCGGCCGCCCTCTACGACTACATGTTGTGTGTACAACGCCCGTGAAAACAATATCAGTCTTGATAAATCATAATGCGAGTGCTATATACACAGGTATACCGCAACCCCCAGCAAGACTGTGAGTACCAACGACTCTGCGACTCGGCCCTCAGGCGGATCCACCTTGTACGCCGTCACATTCTCACGCTTCACGGCGGGTAAAGACTCACCCTGACCATCTTTATCCCCTCTTCAATGCACGTCTTCTTTCCTATTTTCCCTCGTGTTGCTCTCCTCCTCACGTGATCGCAACGTAATCACTTTTGAAGGGTGACCGGGACTGCGGAGAAGATCATCGGCCGCCCTCTTATTATCGTCCCAGCAACTCCCCTCCTTTTCTGATTGGTCGCGCCTACCCTCTTCTGGTCGGACTCAACCCGAGGAAACATGTTGTGTGTACGACGCCCGTGAAAACAACATCATTCTTGATAAATCATAATGCGAGTGCTATATACACGGGTATGCCGCAACCCCCAGCAAGACTGTGAGTACCGACGACTCTGCGACTCGGCCCTCAGGCGGATCCACCTTGTACGCCGTCACATTCTCACGCTTCACGGCGGGTAAAGACTCCAGACGCTCCGCCCTCTCCGCCTCACGTGATCGCAACCTAATCACTTTTGAAGGGTGACCGGGACTGCGGAGAAGATCATCGGCCGCCCTCTCATTATCGTCCCAGCAACTCTCCTCCTTTTCTGATTGGTCGCGCCTACCCTCTTCTGGTCGGACTCAACCCGAGGAAACATGTTGTGTGTACGACGCCCGTGAAAACAACATCAGTCTTGATAAATCATAATGCGAGTGCTATATACACAGGTATGCCGCAACCCCCAGCAAGACTGTGAGTACCAACGACTCTGCAACTCGGCCCTCAGGCGGATCCACCTTGTACGCCGTCACATTCTCACGCTTCACGGCGGGTAAAGACTCAGACGCTCCGCCCTCTCCGCCTCACGTGATTGCAACGTAATCACTTTTGAAGGGTGACCGGGACTGCGGAGGAGATCATCGGCCGCCCTCTCATTATCGTCCCAACAACTACCCTCCCTTTCTGATTGATCGCGCCGACCCTCTTCTGGTCGGACTCAACCCGAGGAAACATGTTGTGTGTACGATGCCCGTGAAAACAACATCAGTCTTGATAAATCATATTGCGAATGCTAAACGGTTATAATTGCATCTCCTCCTCTCATATTGTGGCCATAAATTCTGAACTATAAGCCGTTACTTTTATTGAGTTATTGAGTCTGTTTAGCTCAGTGGTGTCAAAGTCTAGGCTCACGGGCCAGATCCGGACCACGAATGAATGATCCATGGCCCCCCGGGGATGATATTTGATTAGTATTAGAACCGGCCCGCAGGCCACAGCCGCCTGCTGCTGTTTTGCACGCACCACTACTCCATCAGTGTTGGCGCTTTCAAAAGTCATAAAAGTGGGGCCCCCAAAGGAAATCTTTGGGGGCCCCACTTTTTTTGTAAGCGTTTTGAAAACAAATGATAAATTATCCTGTTATATCTCACATTCTATATTGTGTTTTGTGTCATAAACGTTACTTAATTTATTTTAAAAAATGTTTTACAAAATAAAACAAATTTCTATGCATATGTAAATGTATTTAGTTATAAAAATTCATTCACTTTTTTCCTTCCTTCATGGATTTAAACTTTACGGCTGCCGGTATGTTTTTCTATATTTTTATTATAATATTTGTTTTTATTTAATTAGATTTAAAATTTTTGTACAAAATTTAAAAAAAAAAAAAAATTATTACATTGCAGATTTTTGCTCTTTTCTCTGACTTTTTGCGGGCTAACAAAAAACACAATGACGATGACTTCTGTTTTGTTTGATCATCCGTTTTACTGCCGTGTCCCAGACCCCATTTGGAAACAATTAAGGTCTGTAAATAAACATTTACATAATATTTGTGTGTAAATAACTCATTTCACAACCTATATATCTGCGCCTTATAGTCCGGTGCGGCTTATATATGGAAAATGTTGTTTTTTCTTATAAAATTTAGTGGGTGGGGCGCTCTGTCGTCTGGAAAATACGGTAATAAAAAAAAAGGTGAAATTTTGATACCAATGATAATACATTTGTCACTTATAACTTACAGCTAGCATTAAGGTTTGATATGTAACGT
>NC_084732.1:7682070-7712070 GCF_033978785.1 Entelurus aequoreus | reverse complement strand
TAGCCTACTACTGTCATTCGTGGTGTTTGTGTGATTGGCAGCTAGCTAGCAACACAACTCCAACTGTTACGGTTTTCAAGAAATGTCCAAAATGTGATCAAGAACGAGTGACGAATAATGTCTATTATGTTCACTTTAGGGCTGACAAAATGAATAAAGAAATTATTAATCATGAACACACTTAGATTAATCATGCCATTGAATTTACCGTTAATTGAATGTTCATTTTTCTACTAAAAGACGTCTCAGAGAATTTGGCAGTACATCCAACCGGCCTCACAACCGCAGACCGCGTGTAAGCACACCAGCCTAAGACCTCCACGTCCAGCCACCCGGATAGCTGCTGCAACAATTGGTTTGCATAACCAAAGAATTTCTGCAAAAACTGTGAGAAACCGTCTCAAGGAAAGCTCATCTGAATACTCGTCGTCCTCATCCAGGTCTCAATATGACTAGAGTCTGTCGTTGTCTCGGACTTGAGTGAGAGTCCAGTCCATAGTGGATCTAGCATAATATTGTGAGAGTCCAGTCCATAGTGGATCTAACATAATAGTGAGAGTCCAGTCCATAGTGGATCTAACATAATAGTGAGAGTCCAGTCCATAGTGGATCTAACATAATAGTGAGAGTCCAGTCCATAGTGGATCTAACATAATAGTGTGAGAGTCCAGTCCATAGTGGATCTAGCATAATATTGTGAGAGTCCAGTCCATAGTGGATCTAACATAATAATGAGAGTCCTGTCCATAGTGGATCTAACATAATAGTGGGAGTCCAGTCCATAGTTGATCTAACATAATAGTGAGAGTCCAGTCCATAGTGGATCTAACATAATAGTGTGAGAGTCCAGTCCATAGTGGATCTAACATAATAGTGAGAGTCCAGTCCATAGTGGATCTAACATAATAGTGTGAGAGTCCAGTCCATAGTGGATCTAACACAATAGTGAGAGTCTAGTCCATAGTGGATCTAACATAATAGTGAGAGTCTAGTCCATAGTGGAACTAACATAATAGGGATAGTCCAGTCCATAGTGGATCTAACATAATAGTGAGAGTCCAGTCCATAGTGGATCTAACATAATAGTGTGAGAGTCCAGTCCATAGTGGATCTAACATAATAGTGTGAGAGTCCAGTCCATAGTGGATCTAACATAATAGTGAGAGTCCAGTCCATAGTGGATCTAACATAATAGTGTGAGAGTCCAGTCCATAGTGGATCTAACACAATAGTGAGAGTCCAGTCCATAGTGGATCTAACATAATAGTGTGAGAGTCCAGTCCATAGTGGATCTAACACAATAGTGAGAGTCCAGTCCATAGTGGATCTAACATAATAGTGTGAGAGTCCAGTCCATAGTGGATCTAACATAATAGTGTGAGAGTCCAGTCCATAGTGGATCTAACATAATAGTGAGAGTCCAGTCCATAGTGGATCTAACATAATAGTGTGAGAGTCCAGTCCATAGTGGATCTAACACAATAGTGAGAGTCTAGTCCATAGTGGATCTAACATAATAGTGAGAGTCTAGTCCATAGTGGATCTAACATAATAGTGAGAGTCCAGTCCATAGTGGATCTAACATAATAGTGTGAGAGTCCAGTCCATAGTGGATCTTACATAATAGTGAGAGTCCAGTCCATAGTGGATCTAACATAAAAGTGAGAGTCCAGTCCATAGTGGATCTAACATAATAGTGGGAGTCCAGTCCATAGTGGATCTAACATAATAGTGGGAGTCCAGTCCATAGTGGATCAAACATAATAGTAAGAGTCCAGTCCATAGTGGATCTAACATAATAGTGAGAGTCCAGTCCATAGTGGATCTAACATAATCATGTGAGAGTCCAGTCCATAATGGATCTAACATAATAGTGTGAGAGTCCAGTCCATAGTGGATCTAACATAATAGTGAGAGTCCAGTCCATAGTAGATCTAACATAATAGTGGGAGTCCAGTCCATAGTGGATCTAATATAATAGTGAGAGTCCAGTCCATAGTGGATCTAACATAATAGTGAGAGTCCAGTCCCTAGTGGATCTAACATAATAGTGTGAGAGTCCAGTCCATAGTGGATCTAACATAATAGTGTGAGAGTCCAGTCCATAGTGGATCTAACATAATAGTGTGAGAGTCCAGTCCATAGTGGATCTAACATAATAGTGAGAGTCTAGTCCATAGTGGATCTAACATAATAGGGATAGTCCAGTCCATAGTGGATCTAACATAATAGTGGGAGTCCAGTCCATAGTGGATCTTACATAATAGTGGGAGTCCAGTCCATAGTGGAGCTAACATAATAGTGAGAGTCCAGTCCATAGTGGATCTAACATAATATTGTGAGAGTCCAGTCCATAGTGGATCTAACATAATAGTGTGAGAGTCCAGTCCACAGTGGATCTAACATAATAGTGTGAGAGTCCAGTCCATAGTGGATCTAACGTAATAGTGAGAGTCTAGTCCATAGTGGATCTAACATAATAGTGTGAGAGTCCAGTCCATAGTGGATCTAACGTAATAGTGAGAGTCTAGTCCATAGTGGATCTAACATAATAGTGTGAGAGTCCAGTCCATAGTGGATCTAACATAATAGTGAGAGTCCAGTCCATAGTGGATCTAACATAATATTGTGAGAGTCCAGTCCATAGTGGATCTAACATAATAGTGTGAGAGTCCAGTCCACAGTGGATCTAACATAATAGTGTGAGAGTCCAGTCCATAGTGGATCTAACATAATAGTGTGAGAGTCCAGTCCATAGTGGATCTAACATAATAGTGTGAGAGTCCAATCCATAGTAGATCTAACATAATAGTGGGAGTCCAGTCCATAGTGGATCTAACAAAATAGTGAGAGTCCAGTCTATAGTGGATCTAACATAATAGTGAGAGTCCAGTCCATAGTGGATCTAACACAATAGTGAGAGTCTAGTCCATAGTGGATCTAACATAATAGTGAGAGTCCAGTCCATAGTGGATCTAACATAATAGTGTGAGAGTCCAGTCCATAGTGGAACTAACATAATAGGGATAGTCCAGTCCATAGTGGGGCCAGCAGGAGACCATCCCGAGCGGAGACAGGTCAGCAGCGCAGAGATGTCCCCAACCGGTGCACAGGCGAGCGGTCCACCCCGGGTCCCGACTTTGGCCAGCCAGCACTTCATCCGTGGGAATGTGTCTTTTGTGTACGTAGTCAAAGTTGAACATCTTTGAGTTCAACTCATGCGAAAATGGGAGCAGAAACAGAAGTGCTGCGTTATATTTGGGTCCAAGCAGACCTTAGGGACAACCTGCATAAAGCTTAGCTTATTTATGTTGGACGGGGAAAAGTGGGGACACATCTGCTCTTCGTGGATGATAAAGTGAAAGGGTTATCTAAAGCGGTGTATTATGTGTGGCCACATCCAGTCCAGTCCTCCACCACCGCATGTGCAGGATGTATGTATCGTACGCCACAAGCACCATAATTGCCGACACTGGCCTCAACTTGCAGTTCACGTCCGTGTCAATTGAAGCCCGAGTCTGGTCGGCCGCCAAAAGCAACGCTGCGGCGACTCGTTGGGATTCAGTGAGCGGGCCGAAGGTTTTCTGCTTCGCGTCCCCCAACTTGACAAAGTGAGTGTCAGCGCCTCGGTTTAGGTCGAACCACAAGACAATCGGGTTAAGTCGGAGGCAGGACCATGGTCAGAGTTTTGAAATGTTTGCTTAGAAATGCGCTCTTGACAGCTGCTGAAAGGCGACACTTGCGGTCTTACCGCCGCCGCAGCCGAGGCCACCTGACTTTCTCGCCGCGGATCCAGCCTCTGCCGGTGCGGTTTCATTCAACGGGGACGACAAAATAGGCGCGGTGAAAATACCTCGCAAACTCCGTCGATGCAGACGTCGCCTTGGTGGTGGGAGCAGGAGGTGCCGTCTTTGACCTTGCCGGACATGGCGAAGAAGAAGTCAAAGTCCACGGCGGTGCAGTACAGCTTGCAGACGTCTTCATCTGCGGAAGCATCCAGAAGATGTTCACTTTTAGATCATCGGCCACTTCCCGGTGTGAAGAAGAAGAAAAAACGACTTTATGAACGGACAATGAATGCATCATTTCACTAGGGCTGGAACTAACGATTAATTTGATAATCGATTAATATGTCGATTATTACTTCGATTAATCGATTAATAATCTGCAACTAACGATTAATTTGGTGATCGATTAATCTGTCGATTATTACTTCGATTAATAATCTGAAACTAACGATTAATTTGATGATGATTAATCTGGCGATTATTACTTCGATTAATCGATTAATAATCTGCAACTAACGAATAATTTGATGATCGATTAATCTGGCGATTATTACTTCGATTAATCGATTAATAATCTGCAGCTAACGATTAATTTGATTATCGGTTAATCTGTCGATTATTACTTCGATTAATCGATTAATAATCGGATAAAAGAGACAAACTACATTTCTATCCTATCCAGTATTTTCTTGAAAAAAAACTGCATTCTGGCAGCATACTTATTTTGATTATGGTTTCTCAGCTGTTTGTAAATGTTGCAGTTTATAAATAAAGGTTTATTTAAAAAAATTTAAAAAATTAAAAAATTAATAAAAAATAAAAATAAAAAAAAACTCTGCGCATGTGCATAGCATAGATCCAACGAATCGATGACTAAATTAAAATCGGCAACTATTTTAATAATCGATTTTAATCGATTTAATCGATTAGTTGTTGCAGCCCTAAATTTCACACAAACTGGATTGACCTGCTGGCGTCAATAAAAATGTCAAATTGAATGTACAAATTGGGTTTACTGACTCCACCGAGTAGGGATGACGGGGGAAAAAATCTCACACCAGTGAGTGATTATGATGTGTAACTTTTGCTGTTCAAACACAGCATAAATTTGTATGACCCTTTCCAAACAACCTTCCCTAGTCATGGTGCAAAAAAAACCTATTCAACCAGCACACTTTGTCGCACATAACACAACCTGCTCACTGAACTTTGTGGATATTATAAAAATAAAAAAAATGTCCAAGCACCGTAAAATTCTAAATGACACCCATTTAAATCCGTTGCAAGGCATGATGGGAAAAATGCAAGACACTCGGTCGACATTGTCCATGTTTGACTTTTAGCTGCTTGATATTTCTGATTGATTGATTGATTGATTGAGACTTTTATTAGTAGGTTGCACAGTGAAGTACATATTCCGTACAATTGACCACTAAATGGTAACACCCGAATAAGTTTTTCAACTTGTTTAAGTCGGGGTCCACTTAAATTGATAACAAAGCTTTGAAGAGGTCGTCACAGAAGTAAACAAGGTAGGAGTCAAACTTTCACATACTATTATATATAAATACTATTATGTAATATTATTATAATTATATTATATTAATTATATATCCATTATATTATCATAATATGTAAACACACACAACTATATATATATATATATATATATATATATATATATATATATATATATATATATATATATATATATATATATATATATATATATATATATATATATATATATGGAACAACTAATCGATTAAATCGATTAAAATCGATTATTAAAATAGTTGGCGATTAATTTAGTCATCGATTCGTTGGATCTATGCTATGCGCATGCGCAAAGTTTTTATTATTTTTTATTTATTTTTTTATTTATTTATTTATTTTTATTTTTTTTAATTTTTTAATAAACCTTTATTTATAAACTGCAACATTTACAAACAGCTGAGAAACAATAATCAAAATAAGTATGGTGCCAGTATGCTGTTTTTTTCCAATAAAATACTGGATAGGATGGAAATGTAGTTTGTCTCTTTTATCTGATTATTAATCGATTAATCGAAGTAATAATCGACAGATTAATTGATTATCAAATTAATCGTTAGTTGCAGCCCTAATATATATATATATATATATATATATATATATATATATATATATATATATATATATATATATATATATATATATATATATATATATATATATATATATATATATATATATATATATATATATATATATATATATATATATATATGGAACAACTAATCGATTAAATCGATTAAAATCGATTATTAAAATAGTTGGCGATTAATTTAGTCATCGATTCGTTGGATCTATGCTATGCGCATGCGCAAAGTTTTTATTATTTTTTATTTATTTTTTTATTTATTTATTTATTTGTATTTTTTTTAATTTTTTAATAAACCTTTATTTATAAACTGCAACATTTACAAACAGCTGAGAAACAATAATCAAAATAAGTATGGTGCCAGTATGCTGTTTTTTTCCAATAAAATACTGGATAGGATGGAAATGTAGTTTGTCTCTTTTATCTGATTATTAATCGATTAATCGAAGTAATAATCGACAGATTAATTGATTATCAAATTAATCGTTAGTTGCAGCCCTAATATATATATATATATATATATATATATATATATATATATATATATATATATATATATATATATATATATATATATATATATATATATATATATATATATATATATATATTAGGGCTGCAACTAATATATATATATATATATATATATATATATATATTAGGGCTGCAACTAACGATGTGTAACTTTTGCCGTCCAAACACAGCATTTATTTGTATGACCCTATCCAGACAACCTTTCCTAGTCATGGTGCAGAAAAAAACCTATTCAACCTGCACAAAAAGTCAACACACTTTGTCACACATAACACAACCTGCTCCATGGAATTTGTGGATATTATTTTTAAAAATTCAAAATGACACCCATTTAAATTCGTTGCAAGGCATGATGGGAAAAATGCAAGACACTCGGTCGACATTGTCCATGTTTGACTTTTAGCTCCTTGATATTTCTGATTGATTACAAAGCTTTGAAGAGGTCGTCACAGAAGTAAACAAGGTAGGAGTCAAACTTTCACATACTATTATATATATATACCATTATGTAATATTATTATAATTATATTATATTAATTATATATCCATTATATTATCATAATATAATCGATTAAATCGATTAAAATCGATTATTAAAATAGTTGGCGATTAATTTAGCCATCGATTCGTTGGATCTATGCTATGCGCATGCGCAGAGTTTTTTTATTTTATTTTATTTTTTTTTAATATTTTTTTATTTTTTTATTTTTTAATAAACCTTTATTTATAAACTGCAACATTTACAAACAGCTGAGAAACAATAATCAAAATAAGTATGGTGCCAGTATGCTGTTTTTTTCCAATAAAATACTGGATAGGATGGAAATGTAGTTTGTCTCCTTTATCCGATTATTAATCGATTAATCGAAGTAATAATCGACAGATTAATCGATTATCAAATTAATCGTTAGTTGCAGCCCTAATATATATATATATATATTAGGGCTGCAACTAACGATGTGTAACTTTTGCCGTTCAAACACAGCATTTATTTGTACGACCCTATCCGGACAACCTTTCCTAGTCATGGTGCAGAAAAAAAACTATTCAACCTGCACAAAAAGTCAACACACTTTGTCACACATAACACAACCTGCTCAATGGAATTTGTGGATATTATTTTTAAAAATTCAAAATGACATCCATTTAAATCCGTTGCAAGGCATGATGGGAAAAATGCAAGACACTCGGTCGACATTGTCCATGTTTGACTTTTAGCTGCTTGATATTTCTGATTGATTACAAAGCTTTGAAGAGGTCGTCACAGAAGTAAACAAGGTAGGAGTCAAACTTTCACATATTATTATATATATATACTATTATGTAATATTATTTTAATTATATTATATTAATTATATATCCATTATATTATCATAATATGTAAACACACACAACTATATATATTAGGGCTGCAACAACTAATCGATTAAATTGATTAAAATCGATTATTAAAATAGTTGGCGATTAATTTAGTCATCGATTCGTTGGATCTATGCTATGCGCATGCGCAGAGTTTTGTTTTTGTTTGTTTGTTTTTTTTAAATTATTATTATTATTTTTTTTTTTTTTTAAATAAACCTTTATTTATAAACTGCAACATTTACAAACAGCTGAGAAACAATAATCAAAATAAGTATGTTGCCAGAATGCTGTTTTTTTTCCAATAAAATACTGGATAGGATGGAAATGTAGTTTGTCTCTTTTATCTGATTATTAATCGATTAATCGAAGTAATAATCGACAGATTAATCGATTATCAAATTAATCGTATATATATATATATATATATTAGGGCTGCAACTAACGATGTGTAACTTTTGCCGTCCAAACACAGCATTTATTTGTACGACCCTATCCGGACAACCTTTCCTAGTCATGGTGCAGAAAAAAACTATTCAACCTGCACAAAAAGTCAACACACTTTGTCACACATAACACAACCTGCTCCATGGAATTTGTGGATATTATTTTTAAAAATTCAAAATGACACCCATTTAAATCCATTGCAAGGCATGATGGGAAAAATGCAAGACACTCGGTCGACATTGTCCATGTTTGACTTTTAGCTGCTTGATATTTCTGATTGATTACAAAGCTTTGAAGAGGTCGTCACAGAAGTAAACAAGGTAGGAATCAAACTTTCACATACTATTATATATATATACTATTATGTAATATTATTATAATTATATTATATTAATTATATATCCATTATATTATCATAATATGTAAACACACACAACTATATATATTAGGGCTGCAACAACTAATCGATTAAATCGATTAAAATCGATTATTAAAATAGTTGGCGATTAATTTAGTCATCGATTCATTGGATCTATGCTATGCGCAGAGTTTTTTTTATTTTATTTTATTTTTTAAAAATATTTTATTGTATTATTTTTTTAATTTTTTTAAATAAACCTTTATTTATAAACTGCAACATTTACAAACAGCTGAAAAACAATAATCAAAATATGTATGGTGCCAGAATGCTGTTTTTTTCCAATAAAATACTGGATAGGATGGAAATGTAGTTTGTCTCTTTTATCTGATTATTAATCGATTAATCGAAGTAATAATCAACAGATTAATTGATTATCAAATGAATCGTTAGTTTCAGCCCTAATATATCTATATATCTATATATCTATATATATATATATATATATATATATATATATATATATATATGTCTTAATTAGATTATCCAAAAAATAGTGCTCGATACCGTGGTAGAGCGTAATATGTATGTGTGGGGAAAAAATCGCAAGACTATTTCATCTCTACAGGCCTGTTCCACGAGGGGTTTACCTCAATCCTCAGGATATTTAAAATCTCCTGAGGATTGAGGTAAACCCCTCATGAAACAGGCCTGTAGAGATTAAATAGTCTTGTGATTTTTTTCCCACACATACATATATATATATATATATATATATATATATATATATATATATATATATATATATATATATATATATATATATATATATATATATATATATATATATATATATATAGTTACTTTGCATGTAGTCAGTTTTCGACCAAACTTTTTTAGCCCAATGCAAGACGGCACCAAGTAGCCCAATAGTCTCCTCCCCAACCCGGAGATGGCACTCCACCCTTTTCCGGGCGAGAACCATGGACTCGGACTTGGAGTACAGTACAGGACTTTTTTGTACAGTAAATTTTTAATCATCGATTCTAGTCACCTCTCTTTTTTCCGACAGCCATAGAATAGAATAATCTAGGAGGACTCTTCCCGGTAACAGGGTCCCAATCCGTCCCCGTCTCTTAGTACCTGTTTTTAGCCAATGGAAAATGTCAAAAACTGCACCAACCTGAGTAGTTACCAGGAATATTATCATGTCAAGGCTGGTACATGTGCCAACCTTCACACACACGATATTGTCCTTTCGGTCATAACCCAAAGCTCATGACCATAGGTGAGGATGGCAACGTAGATCGACAGGTAAATTGAGAGTTTTGCCTTCCGGCTCAGCTCCTTCTTCACCACAACGGATCGATACAGCGTCCGCATTACTGAAGACGCCGCACCGATCCACCTGTCGATCTCACCATCCACTCTTCCCCCACTCATGAACAAGACTCCGAGGTACTTGAACTCCTCCACTTGGGGCAGAGTCTCCTCCCCAACCCGGAGATGGCACTCCACCCTTTTCCCGGGCGAGAACCATGGACTCGGACTTGGAGTACAGTACAGGACTTTTTTGTACAGTAAATTCTTAATCATCGATTCTAGTCACCTCTCTTTTTTCCGACAGCCACAGAATAGAATAATCTAGGAGGACTCTTCCCGGTAACAGGGTCCCAATCCGTCCCCGTGTCTTAGTACCTGTTTTTAGCCAATGGAAAACGTCAAAAACTGCACCAACCTGAGTAGTTACCAGGAATATTATCATATCAAGGCTGGTACATGTGCCAACCTTCACACACGCTTGTACCCATGATCTTGTCCTTTCGGTCATAACCCAAAGCTCATGACCATAGGTGAGGATGGGAACGTAGATCGACCGGTAAATTGAGAGCTGTGCCTTCCGGCTCAGCTCCTTCTTCACCACAACGGATCGATACAGCGTCCGCATTACTGAAGACGCCGCACCGATCCACCTGTCGATCTCACGATCCACTCTTCCCCCACTCATGAACAAGACTCCGAGGTACTTGAACTCCTCCACTTGGGGCAGAGTCTCCTCCCCAACCCGGAGATGGCACTCCACCCTTTTCCGGGCGAGAACCATGGACTCGGACTTGGAGTACAGTACAGGACTTTTTTGTAAAGTAAATTGTTAATCATCGATTCTAGTCACCTCTCTTTTTTCCGACAGCCATAGAATAGAATAATCTAGGAGGACTCTTCCCGGTAACAGGGTCCCAATCCGTCCCCGTCTCGTAGTACCTGTTTTTAGCCAATGGAAAACATCAAAAACTGCACCAACCTGAGTAGTTACCAGGAATATTATCATATCAAGGCTGGTACATGTGCCAACCTTCACACACGACAAATCTCCTGGGTCGTTCTGCCAAAACCAAACTGACTAAGCAAAGGTGGTCCAATGTTGCCGGTTGTTGGGGGTTAAACCTGGACTGGCAAGACCAGCAAAGCCTGAATGGCAGAAGACAGGCACTGACAATGAAGTCTTCTCTGGGGATTTATTGTCTGCTTCAAAATTCGAGTCTGAGCAGCTGCCCGCGGTTGAAATAAACGACAACAAAGGTGACTCGGCCCGAGGTCCCGAAGGCACTTTAGAATATGTTCCTCCAAACATAACCTCCTATTCATCAAGAGTCTAAAGAGGCCTGGGACGCCGGCCAAACACACCGCTGTCCTTCACTACCCTCCCTTTCTCTGCGCTCGCTCAAGGCCAGGAGGCTTCCTTTTCAAATCCCTTCCCACTGTGCGGAGGGGTGCAAGTGGCTGCATGCCTGCCATGCATATTACACAGAGTGATAGTTTCCTCCAGCTTCTTTGGCCCCAGACAAGCCGGCAGTAAATAGAGCTTGGCATCGCAGAAAAAAAGCCCATTAAAGAGATTGGGGCTGGAACAGCACGGCGCAGAATACAGAAGATCAAGCCGAATTAAGACGAGACAAAGCTCGCCGGCGCTGCTTTGTGTGTTTAGGAGCCGGCCAATCAGACGCTCCCCGCTCTTGTTCTTAGTGTCGGAATACAACAAATTGTGTGGTGTCTTTCGGAGTCCTACGAAAGCTCTTAAAAGATTGAAAATCTCTTGCCAAAATGTTCCAAAGGGATCATTTACAGGCAACTAGCTGAGAGAAGACTTGAAATTTGCGGTTTTCACACAGGACGCATCCAAGGACACAGTCAAGCTCGAATATTTACCTTCTACTTTGGTGTACGGCTTCCACTTGTAGTACCAGCCCCTGAAGGGCTTGCTGTTGTACTCGGCGCACTGCTGGGTCCGGAAGTCCACCGTGTTGTGCGGGCACGGCCGGGTGTTACACAGCTGGTTGAGACGGTTGGAGCCCGGACAGAAATTACCGTTGTACTGCGGCCTGATCAAAGAAAAGAGAAAACCCACCCAGGATTAGTGTGAGAAAACTGTGGCGTAGAGTAATCAAAAGTGTTGGCTTGGAAGGATTTCAGAAGTGAACGTTTGGCCTGGTGGCTTCTCTCAACAGCCCTAGGACATCCATTGTTACGAGTAATTCATAAAAAAGAATAATTGGTGTAACGACCGGGTCGCATCGTGGTGCGAGGTGTTCTCCCAAGGATGCAGACGGCTCGGACACAGCTTGCAGGTAGGAAAATGATTTATTTCCACAAATAAATCAGACAGAAAAAAACAAAAACGACTAGCGTGGGAGCTAGTAAGCAAAATAATATAGCATGAGAGCTAGCAGGAAACAAGGTGGTCGTTAGCTGTTGCGTGAAAGCAAATTAGGAAGCCAGGCCGAGTGAGGCCAGGGCAAAGACTAAATAGCCCTCTGATTAGTGCCCGGACAACAGGTGAGCGTCTCGAACACTAACCAGAGGCAGCTGAGCATAATCTGCTGTCATGGCAACAGAAACGAACAAACACAAGGGGCTGAAAACACATGTGACTAGAAAACTTAAACAAACTATGATCCGGGCAGCGGATCCTAACAGTACCCCCCCCTAAAAGGACAGATTCCAGATGTCCCTTGAAAACAAAAAAACAACTGGAACCCAAAAAAAAAAGCAATAGTTCACGAGTCAAGGGCGGGCGGGTGGGTGACTTGGTGGTGGGTCGCCAGGCCACGTGTCCCCGAATCCACCGGGGAAGGGTCAGGTGGCGGCGGCGAATGGAACGCCGCCGCCGCTGGCGAGGCGGGCGAGGCGGGCGACCACGGTAAGGCCACATTCGTGGCCGCCGAGAAGGTGGGCGTGAGTGGCGCCAGAATTTCAGCAGCCTCTGAGTCCTCTGAGAGAGCTGCTTGCGCAGCCGGACCACTCGAGGTCGCTGAGACGTCGCCGTGGAAGCGGTCGCTGTCGTGGCAGCCGGAGTCGCTGTCGTGGCAGCAGGAGTCGCTGTCGTGGCAGCAGGAGTCGCTGTCGTGGCAGCCGGAGTCGCTGTCGTGGCAGCCGGAGTCGCTGTCGTGGCAGCAGGAGTCGCTGTCGTGGCAGCCGGTGCTGGTGCGAGAACCAGTCGTAGTGCAGGTGCTGGTGCGAGAACCAGCCGTGGTGCAGGTGCTGGTGCGAGAACCAGCCGTGGTGCAGGTGCTGGTGTGAGAACCAGTCGTGGTGCAGGTACTGGTGCGAGAACCAGTCGTGGTGCAGGTACTGGTGCGAGAACCAGTCGTGGTGCAGGTACTGGTGCGAGAACCAGTCGTGGTGCAGGTACTGGTGCGAGAACCAGTCGTGGTGCAGGTACTGGTGCGAGAACCAGTCGTGGTGCAGGTACTGGTGCGAGAACCAGTCGTGGTGCAGGTACTGGTGCGAGAACCAGCCGTGGTGCAGGTACTGGTCTGGGAACCAGCCGAGGTGCAGGTACTGGTGTGGGAACCAGCCGAGGTGCAGGTACTGGTGTGGGAACCAGCCGAGGTGCAGGTACTGGTGTGGGAACCAGCCGAGGTGCAGGTACTGGTGTGGGAACCAGCCGAGGTGCAGGTACTGGTGTGGGAACCAGCCGAGGTGCAGGTACTGGTGTGGGAACCAGCCGAGGTGCAGGTACTGGTGTGGGAACCAGCCGAGGTGCAGGTACTGGAACCTGTGGTGGAGCTGGTGCTAGCCTTAGCCTTGGCGCTAGCTTAGGTGCAGGTGGCCTAGCTGGCGGTTGCGGCTTAGCAGGCCGTCGGACTGGTGGCGGTGGCCGAGCAGGAGGTTGCGGCTTAACACGCCGTTGTGCCACCCCACTCGCACAGCTCCCAGTACTAGCCCCCCCCTCAAAAAGCGGATCCCAGACGCGCTCCTTGCGGACTGGAACCGTCTTCAAGGGTGGGTGGAGGGTGGTCAGGGGGAGGGCTGAATCCTCTCCTCTAAATTGTCCAAACTGTCTATTGTCACCCCACACTTGAGACTGGGACTGACTAGACTTAGTCCTTAAAAAAATGTCCTGATAATGATTAATCGCAGAGTTAAGGTTACTTGAAAATGGCTGGCAGGAAGAATTGACATGATGTCTAAAAAAGTCTTTGTCTATGACGTCATCCAAAGTGGGCGGGATGACGTCATCCGTGTGGGACTCTAGCTGACTGACAGCCCAATCGGTGAAATGTTTGGCAAAGTGGTCAATTGGGTTGCCAAACATTTGAGGAGGGGAATCTTGGGCTGAATATTGCTTACTGTGTACCGGTGGAGGAGTCTGTGGGAGTGGCGCGTCTTTGCAGCGAAGTGAAGACCTCTTTGGTGGCTTCCGTCTTCGCTGACGCGTCCGGTGGTGCGGAGGTGTGGCGATGTCCTCGGGCCAAACGGAGTGGATTGGGACCAACTTTCCGTTAGGACCCCAGATCAGGTCCTGGCGCTCCGAGGGGGAATAGCGGAGAGTCTCCGCCTCCATTGCTCGCAACACCATCCACGCACCTTCGTCCATCTCCTCCGACGTGCTCGTTGCGGGAGAACTTCTTGCTGCTGGCTTCCTACTGTAACGACCGGGTCGCATCGTGGTGCGAGGTGTTCTCCCAAGGATGCAGACGGCTCGGACACAGCTTGCAGGTAGGAAAATGATTTATTTCCACAAATAAATCAGACAAAAAAAAACAAAAACGACTAGCGTGGGAGCTAGTAAGCAAAATAATATAGCATGAGAGCTAGCAGGAAACAAGGTGGTCGTTAGCTGTTGCGTGAAAGCAAATTAGGAAGCCAGGCCGAGTGAGGCCAGGGCAAAGACTAAATAGCCCTCTGATTAGTGCCCGGACAACAGGTGAGCGTCTCGAACACTAACCAGAGGCAGCTGAGCATAATCTGCTGTCATGGCAACAGAAACGAACAAACACAAGGGGCTGAAAACACATGTGACTAGAAAACTTAAACAAACTATGATCCGGGCAGCGGATCCTAACAATTGGCGCCTTAAAACAACTCCCTGACGAGTCTAATCTGTCAACACCTATACAAAACTGAAGCAACACGTGGAACAAACAGAGGTGAGGAAGATATCTGGGAGAACTTCTTAAGGTTGGATTCAAAGGAATCCACAGAACTGGCTGAGGGCATCGTTTCTTTAGCCAGTCGGTATCTGGCAGTTGGAGAAGGGTCTAGCTGCGGCCGCCGACACTATTCCAAGTCTCGCCTACTCTAAGTTCCGCCTACAAGGGTGAAGACAACGGAATTGAACCATGGTTTAAAGACATGATCAGAGTGGTGCTGACAACACCAGAGTGGACACTTGATTTGTAACAAGATCCAAGATGGCAAATGTAACGCAACGTGGTTGTTATTATTTCGGTTGTTGAATGCATTGCTTTTTCGGCTGGTTATAAACAATCCTAACCCCAACCCAAACCCAAACCTAACCCGAACAGTAACCTTAACTTATTCCCAGCAGTATTTTTTTTCTTCCATTTATTTCTGATTTCCGTGTTGCGTGTGGTCTCTCCAGCTTCACTTCGGTTTAAGACACCCTTCACTTCCGTTGTCGTCACCCCTGAGTGGGCGCGACTGAGACTTAAAGTCGGCAGGACTTAGAGTGACAGCTAGACCCTTCTCCAACTGCCAGATACCGACTGGTAAAGAAACGATGCCCTCAGCCAGTCCAGGAGCTTTTCTTACATGTTCCTGTCCTATATGTGTACTATGTTAGATCCCAAGTTGGCGCCTTAAAACAACTCCCTGACGAGTCTAATATGTCAACAACTATACAAAACTGAACCGACACGTGGAACAAACTTATGTGAGGGAGATATCTTGGAGAATTTCTGAAGGTTGGACTCAAAGGGAGCCACAGGACTGGCTGAGGGCCTCGTTTCTTTAGCCAGTCAGTATCTGGCAGTTTGGGAAGGGTCCAGCTGCGGCCACAGACAGTCAAAGTCACTCAGGGGTGACGGCAACGGAGGTGAAGAGTGTCTTAAACAGAAGTGAAGCTGGAGAGACCGTACGCAACACTGATATCAGAAATAACTGAGTAAAAAAATACTGCTGAAAATAAGTTATGTTTACAGTTTGAGTTAAGGCAAGGATTAGGTTTGCGTTGGGGTTATGTTGGGTTAGGTTTGGGTTGGGGTTAGGGTGGGGGTTAGGTTGGGGTTCAGAATCAGAATCCCTTTATTGTCATTGCATGGAAACAACGAAATTGAACAGCAATCCAGCTCAGTGCTTTTAAAACAACCTACATAGAATACTCTTAAGACAAGGGCGGTATAGCTCGGTTGGTAGAGTGGCCGTGCCATCAACCTGAGGGTTGCAGGTTCGATTCCCGCTTCCGCCATCCTAGTCACTGCCGTTGTGTCCTTGGGCAAGACACTTTACCCACCTGCTCTCAGTGCCACCCACACTGGTTTAAATGTAACTTAGATATTGGGTTTTCACTATGTAAAGCGCTTTGAGTCACTAGAGAAAAGCGCTATATAAATATAATTCACTTCACTTCACTTCACAACAAACAATAATAACAATTTTAAAAACATAATAAAAATTGTAAAAACATATTTGGGTTGGGTTTAGGGTAAGGGTTAGGTTTGGGTTTTGGTTGGGGTTGGGGTTACAGTGGGGGTTAGGTTGGGGTCTGAGTTGGGTTTAGGGCAAGGATTAGTTTTGGGTTTGGGTTTGGGTTAGGGTTAAGTTTGGGTTTGGGTTTGGTTTTTGGCTAAGCTTGTATATAACCAGCCAAAAAAGCAATGCATTCAACAACCGAAATAATAACAACCATGGTGTGTTACATTTGCCATCCCGGATCACGTTACAAATCAAGTGTCCACTCTGGCCATGTCTTTAAACCATGGTTCATGGTTGTCGTCACCCTTGTGGGCGGAACTTAGAATAGTGTCTGCGGCCGCAGATAGACCCTTCTTCAACTGCCAGATACCGACTGGCTAAAGAAACGATGCTCTCAGCCAGTCCTGTGGATCCCTTTGAATCCAACCTTAAGAATTTTTCCCAGATACTGTATCTACCTCACATCAGTTTGTTCCACGTGTCGGTTCAGTTTTGTAAAGTTGTCGACAGATTAGACTCGTCAGGGAGTTGTTTTAAGGCGCCAATCATTTTTTTGTTGGATAATTACTTGTAACAACCTGAGACCTAACATGGTACACATGTAGGACAGGAACATGGAAGAAAAGCTCCTGCAGTTAAAACCCTTGCCGTTAAGATTCTAATTCATTGTTATCTCTTCCTTGTTTATTCTCCTGGGATCTGGACTCTGGACAAGTTCTTCACGGACCTTGCTTCGTGCACGGGGAAGAGAAAATGTCCCGCGTGTTCCCACAACATTGGATGTGTACAGTTGTAATTAAGGCCATTAACAGTTCTAGTCCGACCACTGGTTGACTAATTCATTCATTAGGAAGTGTTTCTATGGAGTGAAATTACTGGCAAAACTCCAAAAACACACAAAAAATGATTTGCAAGCATAAAAAAAATTCTTAAATTAAAAAAACAGTTTCCAAGTAAAAAAAAATATATAAATTATTTAAGTAAAAAAACAATTTTCAAGTATAAAAAAAGTATTCAGTTAAAAAAAAGCTTTACAGTTTTAAAGAAAAAAGCTATTTTCTTCTACTAAAAACTACTAAAATATTTTCCTCAATTAAAAACACAATTTACACGTATAAAAACAATTTCCTGCAAGTAAAAAAATGATTCCCAAGTATAAAAAAAATTCTTAAATTAAAAAAACAGTTTCCAAGTAAAAAAAAAAGCTATTTTCTTCTATAAAGAAATTTGCAAGTAAAAAAAAAAAAAAAAAATTTTTTAAGTAAAAAAACGATTTTCAAGTATAACAAAATTATTCAGTTAAAAAAAAGCTTTCCAATGTTAAAGAAAAAGCTATTTTCTTCTACTAAAAACTACTAAAATATTTTCCTCAATTAAAAACACAATTTACAAGTATAAAAACAATTTCCTGCAAGTAAAAAAATGATTCGCAAGTATAAAAAAAAATATTAAATTAAAAAAACAGTTTCCAAGTAAAAAAAAAAAGCAATTTTCTTCTATAAAAATAATTTGCAAATAGAAAAGAACAAAACCATTTTCTTTAAGTAAAAAAACGATTTTCAAGAAGAAAAAAAAATTTCAGTAAAAAAAAAACCTTTCCAATTTTAAAGAAAAAAACTATTTTCTTCTACTAAAAACAAAAAAATTTTGCAAGTAAAAAAACAAAAAAAATATTAGGAAGTGATTCTATGGAGTGAAATTACTGGCAAAACTCCAAAAACACACAAAAAATGATTCGCAAGTGTAAAAACGATTGTCTACAAATAAAAAGTATTAAAATAAATGTATTCAATTAAAAAAACAGTTTCCAAGTACAAAAAAAGCTATTTTTGTCTATAAAAAAATTTGCAAGTAAAAAAACATAAATATAAAAAAATCTTTAAGTAAAAAAACGATTTTCAAGTATGAAAAAAATTATTCAGTTAAAAAAAAGCTTTCCAATTTTAAAGAAAAAAACTATTTTCTTCTACTAAAAATGAAAAAATGTTGCAAGTAAAAAAACAAAAAAATATATTAGGAAGTGTTTCTATGGAGTGAAATTACTGGCAAAACTCCAAAAACACACAAAAAATGATTCGGAAGTATAAAAACGATTTTCTACAAATAAAAAGTATTAAAAAAATTCTTCAATTAAAAAAACAGTTTCCAAGTAAAAAATAAAAAGCTATTTTCTTCTATTAAAAACAATGTGCAAGTAAAAAAAACTAAAAAACTATTTTCTTTAAGTAAAAAAACGATTTTCAAGTATAAAAAATGTATTCAGTTAAAAAAAATCTTTCCAATTTTAAAGAAAAAAGCTATTTTCTTCTACTAAACACGAAAAAATTTTGCAAGTAAAAAAACAAAACAATTATTACGAAGTGTTTCTATGGAGTGAAATTACTGGCAAAAGTCCAAAAACACACAACAAATTATTCAGAAGTATAAAAACGTTTTTTTTTACAAATAAAAAGTCTAAACAAAATTATTCAATTAAAAAAACAGTTTCCAAGTTTAAAAAAAAAATGTTTTTTTTTCTATAAAAAAATTTGCAAGTAAAAAAAATAAAATAAATTATTTTAGTCAAAAAATCATTTTCCAATATAAAAAAATTATTTAGTTAAAAAAAAGCTTTCTAATTTTAAAGAAAAAAGCTATTTTCTTTTACTAAAAACGAAAAAATGCGCAAGTAAAAAAATATATATTTTCTTTAAGTAAAAAAACAATTTTCAAGTATAAATACAGACAGCCATCAGACTGTATAATGCATAGGTTCCTTGACTGCACTTAAATGTAGAGTATATGTAGAATATATTTATGTTATTTATATATTATATATATTATATTATATTATGTATTTACTTATATTTAATATTGTCTATTGTGAGCAAACTGTGGTGCTGAATTTCCCCCAGGGATCAATAAAGTACTTTCTATTCTCTTCTATTCTATTTCTATTCTATAAAAAATGTATTCAGTTAAAAACAAGCTTTCCAATTTTATTTTCTTCTACTAAAAATGGAAAAATGTGCAAAGTAAAAAAAACAAAAAAATATTTTCCTTAATTAAAAACACAATTTACAAGTATAAAAACAATTTCCTGCAAGTAAAAAAATATATTTTTAAGTATAAAAAAATATTTTCTTCAAGTTGACACACTTTCACCCTCAGCACCAGCGATTTGCACTCTTCAACGACAGGCGCATGGTGCCGTCCGCCCAAAAATGACAAAGGTGAAGCTTACACGTTAACTTACAGGTTGAGCTTGTTTACCCTCTCTTCCGTTCGCCATTTTACTCTCCGCCCTTTGTCGGCCTTCTTAAATTGACTCAATCCTGTAGCAGCGCCACTTTTTGAGTCACGGGTGAAATATTACTACCAAACATTTGAACTTGAAGACAATTGTTTTTATATACTTGCGACTCTTTTGGGACACGAGTAAAAACATTTTGTGTGTTTTTGGAGTCATTTCACTCCAACCGTTTTCCCTCGGCTTTGAGTCGTAGTTTGATACCATTTCTACGGACCACAATAAAAGCAGGTTTGCCAAGAACCCAAAAATAATTAGTTGCGTATAAATAAAGAGCAGCGTTGAGTTCTACCGTCAACCACCACATGTCGGAGAGCGTCTGTTGACATTTAGCGAGCGCTGACGTTTCCCACAGCCTTTAAACTCATCGCCAGGCATTCCAGCACGACCCCCGGCAGAGAAAATTGAGGATCGCTATTTATGCCGTTTTGCCGAGCGCAAGGCCGGCGCGGTACGCAGGCGGGGCGGGACGGAAGAACCATGCTGATCAAAGATGTCTCGTAAAAAACCGAACTAGAAACAGAAACCCAGACCTGAAGACGGGAGTCTTTTGGATTAGTCGGGGAAATAAATGGGATATAGCAAAGAATCGTCCTGAAAAATGTGGTTATGTGCTTAGAGAGGAGGTCTGAGGTGCACCTGATAGACCCAGGGGCAGACCCGGGTCCCAGAGGAGGGTCTGCGGTGCACCTGATAGACCCAGGGACAGACCCGGGTCCCAGAGGAGGGTCTGCGGTGCACCTGATAGACCCAGGGACAGACCCGGGTCCCAGAGGAGGTCTGCGGTGCACCTGATAGACCCAGGGACAGACCCGGGTCCCAGAGGAGGGTCTGCGGTGCACCTGATAGACCCAGGGACAGACCCGGGTCCCAGAGGAGGTCTGCGGTGCAACTGATAGACCCAGGGACAGACCCAAGGACAGACCCAAGGACAGACCCAGGTCCCAGAGGAGGTTCTGGGACCTGGGACATATTCCTCTTTGAAATATTTTTGGGGAAATATTTCATATTTTGCGTGTTTTCCGTAAAATATATGTTTGCTCTGACAAAAACAGCTCAAAATAAAATACAATAAAAAAATAATAAAAATGTATAATCGATGGATAGATCTTAAGTTCCATCCAGTGATTTAAGTTTTGAAAGTAAAAAAAAAAAAAAGTTTGATTTATTTTTAACACTTTAATGAGTGTGGGCCTTTTGCATCCCTAAGAATTTTTTTGTCTTTTTTTGTCTTTTTCAACTGTCATAATTCTAAAATAATAATGAATCAAAATCAATGTTGTTATGAATTGTTGATCTAAAATCTTCACATCAAATATTCCACTTTGATATATGTTTTTTGGGGAAAATATTTAATATTTTGCATGTTTGCCGTAAAAAAAAAGTTTTCTCTGACAAAAACAGAATTACGGAGCCCCTAAAGGGACTTTTTTTTTTTTTTTTTAGCACACGAGAAACTTTTTATAAAGTTATAAATAAAAATTTAAAAAATGTATATATATTTATATTTTTTAAATTTTTTTTAGACAGTATCTCATGCTCGTGCGCACGAGATACATGTCTAAAAAAAAATAAAATTAAAATAAAAAAATTATTAAAAAAATGTTTTCCCCCATGTCACTTTAGGGGCTCCGTAATACGGAGCCCCTAAAGGGACATAGGGGAATTTTTTTTTTTTTTTTTTTTAGACATGTATCTCGTGCGCACGAGAGACTTTTTAAAGTTATGAAAAATAAAAAAAATTTAAATGTATATTTATATATATTTTTTTCTTTTTTTTTCTTTTAGACATGTATCTCATGCGCACGAGAAACTTTTTTGTGCGCACGAGATACATGTCTAAAAATAATAAAATTAAAATAAAAAAATTATTAAACTTTTTTTTCCCCCATGTCCTTTTAGGGGCTCCCTACATCCCTAACAATTTTTGTGGCTTTTTTTTTTGTCTTTTTCAACTGTCATAATTCAAAAATAATAATGGATCAAAATCAATGTTGTTATGAATTATTGATGTAATTACTTCACATCAAATATTCCAATTTTAAATGGGGTTTTTGGGGGAAAATATTGCATATTTTGTGTGTTTGCCGTGAAAAAAAATTACATTTTCTCTGACAAAAATAATAATTTAAGTGTTGAAAGTAAAAAATAAAAAAAAATGTAACACTTTAATAAGTGTGGGCCTTTTGAATTTTAGTGGCTTTTTCAACTGTCATTGTTCGAAAAATAATAATGAATCAAAATCAATGTTGTTATGAATTGTTGATCTAAAAACTTCACATCAAATATTCCACTTGGAAATATGTTTTTTGGGGGAAAATATTTCATATTTTGCATGTTTGCTGTAAAAAAAAAAAGTTTTCTCTGACAAAAACAGCATAAAATAAAAACATTTAAAAAAATAATAAAAATGTATAATCGATGGATAGATCTTAAGTTCCATTCAGTGATTTAAGTCTTGAAAGTAAAAATGTATTTTGCGTGGCCCTTTTGCATCTCTAAGAATTTTGTTGTCTTTTTTTTTTCTTTTTCAACTGTCATAATTCAAAAATAATAATGGATCAAAATCAATGTTGTTATGAATTATTGATCTAATTACTTCGCATCAAATATTCCAATTTTAAATGGGGTTTTTTGGGGATAATATTGCATATTTTGTGTGTTTACCGTGAAAAAAATGTATGTTAAAGTAAAAAAAAAAAGTGAGTTATTTTTTAACACTTTAATGTTTTAATGTTTTTAACACTTTTGAATTTTAATGGCTTTTTTAACTGTCATTGTTCGAAAAATAATAATGAATCAAAATCAATGTTGTTATAAATGATTGATCTATTCAAGGCTCCAATAACTTCACATCAAATATTCCACTTTGAAATATTTTTGGGAAAAATATTGCATTTTATTTTTTTTGTCTTTTTGTCTTTTTCAACTGTCATAATTCAAAAATAATAATGGATCAAAATCAATGTTGTTATGAATTATTGATCTAATTACTTCACATCAAATATTCCAATTTGAAAATTTTGGGGGGGAAAATATTGCATATTTTGTGTTTGCCGTGAAAAAAAGTTCATTTCTGTGACAAAAATAATAATTTAAATGTTGAAAGTAAAAAAAATATATATTATTTATTTTTTAACACTTTAATAAGTGTGGCCCTTTTGAATTTTAGTGGCTTTTTTAACTGTCATTGTTTGAAAAATAATAATGAATCAAAATCAATGTTGTTATGAATTATTGATCTAATAACTTCACATCAAATATTCCACTTTGAAATATGTTTTTGGGGGGAAAATATTTCATATTTTGTGTGTTTGCCGTAAAAAAAAAAAGTTTTGTAAGACAAAAACAGCATAAAATAAAACAATTTAAAAAATAATAAAAATGTATAATCGATGGATAGATCTTAAGTTCCATCCAGTGATTTAAATTTTGAAAGTAAAAATGTATTTCAGATTTTGTGTGGCTTTTTTTTGTCATAATTCAAAAATAATAATGGATCAAAATCAATGTTGTTATGAATTATTGATCTAAAAACTTCAAATCAAATATTCCAATTTTAAATGTTTTTTGGGGGGAAAATATTGCATATTTTGTGTGTTTGCCATAAAAAAAATTAAATTTTCTCTGACAAAAGTAATGATTTAAGTTTTGAAAGTAAAAATGTATCTTGCGTGGCCCGTTTTTCATCCCTAAAAATGTTTTTGTCTTTTTTTTTTTTTCAACTGTCATAATTTAAAAATAATAATGGACCAAAATCAATGTTGTTATGAATTATTGATCTAATTACTTCACATCAAATATTCCAATTTTAAATGGGGTTTTTTGGGGAAAATATTGCATATTTTGTGGGTTTGCTGTGAAAAAAATTACATTTTCTCTGACAAAAATAATAATTTAAGTGTTGAAAGTAAAAAATAAAAAAAAATGTAACACTTTAATAAGTGTGGGCCTTTTGAATTTTAGTGGCTTTTTCAACTGTCATTGTTCGAAAAATAATAATGAATCAAAATCAATGTTGCTATGAATTGTTGATCTAAAAACTTCACATCAAATATTCCACTTTGAAATATGTTTTTTGGGGGAAAATATTTCATATTTTGCATGTTTGCTGTAAAAAAAAAAAGTTTTCTCTGACAAAAACAGCATAAAATAAAAACATTTAAAAAAATAATAAAAATGTATAATCGATGGATAGATCTTAAGTTCCATTCAGTGATTTAAGTCTTGAAAGTAAAAATGTATTTTGCGTGGCCCTTTTGCATCTCTAAGAATTTTGTTGTCTTTTTTTTTTTCTTTTTCAACTGTCATAATTCAAAAATAATAATGGATCAAAATCAATGTTGTTATGAATTATTGATCTAATTACTTCGCATCAAATATTCCAATTTTAAATGGTTTTTTTTGGGGATAATATTGCATATTTTGTGTGTTTACCGTGAAAAAATGTATGTTAAAGTAAAAAAAAAAAGTGAGTTATTTTTTAACACTTTAATGTTTTAATGTTTTTAACACTTTTGAATTTTAATGGCTTTTTTAACTGTCATTGTTCGAAAAATAATAATGAATCAAAATCAATGTTGTTATAAATGATTGATCTATTCAAGGCTCCAATAACTTCACATCAAATATTCCACTTTGAAATATTTTTTGGAAAAATATTGCATTTTATTTTTTTTGTCTTTTTGTCTTTTTCAACTGTCATAATTCAAAAATAATAATGGATCAAAATCAATGTTGTTATGAATTATTGATCTAATTACTTCACATCAAATATTCCAATTTGAAAATTTTGGGGGGGAAAATATTGCATATTTTGTGTTTGCCGTGAAAAAAAGTTCATTTCTGTGACAAAAATAATAATTTAAATGTTGAAAGTAAAAAAAATATATATTATTTATTTTTTAACACTTTAATAAGTGTGGCCCTTTTGAATTTTAGTGGCTTTTTGAACTGTCATTGTTTGAAAAATAATAATGAATCAAAATCAATGTTGTTATGAATTATTGATCTAATAACTTCACATCAAATATTCCACTTTGAAATATGTTTTTGGGGGGAAAATATTTCATATTTTGTGTGTTTGCCGTAAAAAAAAAAAGTTTTGTAAGACAAAAACAGCATAAAATAAAACAATTTTAAAAATAATAAAAATGTATAATCGATGGATAGATCTTAAGTTCCATCCAGTGATTTAAATTTTGAAAGTAAAAATGTATTTCAGATTTTGTGTGGCTTTTTTTTGTCATAATTCAAAAATAATAATGGATCAAAATCAATGTTGTTATGAATTATTGATCTAAAAACTTCACATCAAATATTCCAATTTTAAATGTTTTTTGGGGGGAAAATATTGCATATTTTGTGTGTTTGCCATAAAAAAAATTACATTTTCTCTGACAAAAGTAATGATTTAAGTTTTGAAAGTAAAAATGTATCTTGCGTGGCCCGTTTTTCATCCCTAAAAATGTTTTTGTCTTTTTTTTTTTTTCAACTGTCATAATTTAAAAATAATAATGGACCAAAATCAATGTTGTTATGAATTATTGATCTAATTACTTCACATCAAATATTCCAATTTTAAATGGGGTTTTTTGGGGAAAATATTGCATATTTTGTGGGTTTGCTGTGAAAAAAATTACATTTTCTCTGACAAAAATAATAATTTAAGTGTTGAAAGTAAAAAATATATATATTATTTATTTTTTAACACTTTAATAAGTGTGGGCCTTTTGAATTTTAGTGGCTTTTTCAACTGTCATTGTTCGAAAAATAATAATGAATCAAAATGAATGTTATGAATTGTTGATATAATAACTTCACATCAAATATTCCACTTTGAAATATGTTTTTTGGGGGAAAATATTTCATATTTTGTGTGTTTGCCGTAAAAAAAAAAAGTTTTCTCAGACAAAAACAGCATAAAATAAAAAAAATAAAAAATAATAATAAAAAGGTATAATCGATGGATAGATCTTAAATTCCATCCAGTGATTTAAATTTTGAAAGTAAAAATTTATTTCAGATCTTTTGTGGCTTTTTTTTGTCATAATTCAAAAATAATAATGGATCAAAATCAATGTTGTTATGAATTATTGATCTAAAAACTTCACATCAAATATTCCAATTTTAAATGTTTTTTGGGGGGAAAATATTGCATATTTTGTGTGTTTGCCATAAAAAAAATTAAATTTTCTCTGACAAAAATAATTATTTAAGTTTTGAAAGTAAAAATGTATTTTGCGTGGCCCGTTTTTTATCCCTAAAAATGTTTTTGTCTTTTTTTTTTTTTTCAACTGTCATAATTCAAAAATAATAATGGACCAAAATCAATGTTGTTATGAATTATTGATCTAATTACTTCACATCAAATATTCCAATTTTAAATGGGGTTTTTTGGGGAAAATATTGCATATTTTGTGGGTTTGCTGTGAAAAAAATTACATTTTCTCTGACAAAAATAATAATTTAAATGTTGAAAGTAAAAAAGATATATATTATTTATTTTTTAACACTTTAATAAGTGTGGGCCTTTTGAATTTTAGTGGCTTTTTCAACTGTCATTGTTCGAAAAATAATAATGAATCAAAATGAATGTTATGAATTGTTGATCTAATAACTTCACATCAAATATTCCACTTTGAAATATGTTTTTTTGGGGAAAAATATTTCATATTTTGCGTGTTTGCCGTAAAAAAAAAAAGTTTTCTCAGACAAAAACAGCATAAAATAAAAAAATGTAAAAAATAATAAAAATGTATAATCGATGGATAGATCTTAAGTTCCATCCAGTGATTTAAGTGTTGAAAGTAAAAATGTATTTTGCGTGGCCCGTTTTTTATCCCTAAAAATGTTTTTGTCTTTTTTTTTTTTTTTTTCAACTGTCATAATTTAAAAATAATAATGAATCAAAATCAATGTTGTTATGAATTATTTATCTAATAACTTCACATCAAATATTCCACTTTGAAATATGTTTTTTGGGGGAAAAATATTTCATATTTTGCGTGTTTGCCGTAAAAAAAAAAAATTTTCTCAGACAAAAACAGCATAAAATAAAAAAATAAAAACAATAATAAAAAGGTATAATCGATGGATAGATCTTAAATTCCATCCAGTGATTTAAGTTTTGAAAGTAAAAAAAAAAAAAAAGTATGATTTATTTTTAACACTTTAATGAGTGTGGCCCTTTTGCATCCCTAAGAATTGTTGTGGCTTTTTTTTGTCTTTTTTAACTGTCATAAATCAAAAATAATAATGGATCAAAATCAATGTTGTTATGAATTATTGATCTAATTACTTCACATCAAATATTCCACTTTGATATGTTTTTTGGGGGAAAATATTGCATATTTTGTGTGTTTGACAAGAAAAAAAGTACATTTTCTCTGAGAAAAATAATAATTTAAGTATTTATTTTTTAACACTTTAATAAGTGTGGCCCTTTTGAATTTTAGTGGCTTTTTCAACTGTCATTGTTCGAAAAATAATACTGAATCAAAATCAATGTTGTTATAAATGATTGATCCATTCAAGGCTCCAATAACTTCACATCAAATATTCCACTTTGAAATATTTTTTGGAAAAATATTGCATTTTATTTTTTATTTTTTTTATTTTATTTTTTTTGTCTTTTTCAACTGTCATAATTCGAAAATAATAATGGATCAAAATCAATGTTGTTATGAATTACTGATCTAATGACTTCACATCAAATATTCAAATTTGACATTTTTTTTTGGGGGGGGGGGGGGAATATTGCATATTTTGTGTGTTTGCCGTGAAAAAAAGTTCATTTTCTCTGACAAAAATAATAATTTAAGTGTTGAAAGTAAAACAAAAATATATTATTTATTTTTTAACACTTTAATAAGTTTGGCCCTTTTGAATTTTAGTGGCTTTTTCAACTGTCATTGTTCGAAAAATAATAATGAATCAAAATCAATGTTATGAATTGTTGATCTATTAACTTCACATCAAATATTCCACTTTGAAATATGTTTTTTTGGGGAAAAATATTTCATATTTTGTGTGTTTGCCATAAAAAAAAAAAAAAAGTTTTCTCAGACAAAAACAGCATAAAATTAAAAAATGTAAAAAATAATTTTAAAAAAAAGTTCCATCCAGTGATTTAAGTTTTGAAAGTTAAAAAAAAAAAGTATGATTTATTTTTAAGACGAATTTTAGTGCCTTTTTTTGTCTTTTTCAACTGTCATATTTCAAAAATAATAGTGGATCAAAATCAATGTTGTTATGAATTATTGATCTAATGACTTCACATCAAATATTCCAATTTGACATGTTTTTTTGGGGAAAATATTGCATATTTTGTGTGTTTGACATGAAAAAAAGTACATTTTCTCTGACAAAAATAATGGTTTAAGTGTTGGAAGTAAAAAAAATATATTTTATTCATTTTTTACTTTTAGTGGTAATAATGAATCAAAATCAATGTTGTTATAAATGATTGATCTAGTCAAGGCTCCAATAACTTCACATCAAATATTCCAATTTGAAATATTTTGGGGAAAAATATTGCATATTTTGTGCGTTTGCTATAATAAAAAACTAAATTTTCTATGACAAAAAAACCCCATGAAACAAACAAACAAACATTGTAAAAATGTACAATTGATGGACGGAGCTGAAGTTGATGCTGACATTTAAGCGTTGAAAAAAACTTATTTTTAACACTTTTTTTACGAGAGTGAATTTATTCATTTTAATGAGATTCAAAAACTGTCATAGCTCCAAAAATAATAATGGATCAAAATGAATGTTGTTATGAATTATTGATCAAATAACTTCACATCAATGCTGGGGAAGATGGAGATGGTGACCCTAATCTCCCCTTGGCTTGTTGGTGAGGATTAGGCTGCGTTTGATCTGGCAGGTGGTCTACAGGGGGGGGTAGATTCCTTTAAACTTTAGTCTGCTGATTCCACAGAAGAAGACGTCCATTGGTGACCCTTCAAGGCTCTTCTAGGTTTACGTGATCAAGAACCAAATAAAGACTAATAAATAAATAAAGTAGCAATGATTGTCACACACACGCTAGGTGGGGCGAAATTATTCCCTGCATTTGACCCATCACCCTTGATCACCCCCTGGGAGGTGAGGGGAGCAGTGAGCAGCAGCGGTGGTCGCGCCCGGGAATCATTTTTGGTGATTTAACCCCCAATTCAATAGCCTGAGCTTCATCCTTGGTGCATACCTTTTTTTTCCCTTTTTTTTCTTAGAAAATTGCAACATTACCTAGTGGTCGTTTGTTCGAGTCTGCTCTCAGTGCTGCTGGAGTGATCTAGGTACATTAGCATCAAGCTAACGCATTTTTTGTGGACAAGCGGAGCCTTACTTTACTAACGTCGGAGACGTTTTTTTCAAGTCGATCGCTTTGTTGGCGTTGAAAATTGCAACATTACCCCAGATGTAGTTTGAGGTAATGCTCTCAGTGCTGCTGGAGTGATCTAGGTACATTAGCATCAAAGCTAGCGCATTTGTGGACAAGCGGAGCCTTACTTTACTAACCTTGGAGCTGTTTTTTTCAAGTCGATCGCTTTAGTTGGCGTTGAAAATTGCAACATTACCCCAGACGTAGTTTGGCCCAGTCTGCTCTCAGTGCTGCTGGAGTGATCTAGGTACATTAGCATCAAGCTATTATATTTGTGGACAAGCGGAGCCTTACTTTACTAACCTCGGAGCTGTTTTTTTCAAGTCGATCGCTTTGTTGGCGTTGAAAATTGCAACACTACCCCAGACGTAGTTTGGCCGAGTCTGCTCTCAGTGCTGCTTGAGTGATCTAGGTACATTAGCATCAAAGCTAGCGCATTTGTGGACAAGCGGAGCCCTACTTTACTAACCTCTGATCTGTTTTTTTCAAGTCAATCACTTTGTTGCCGTTGAAAATTGCAACATTACCCCAGACGTAGTTTGGCCGAGTCTGCTCTCAGTGCTGCTTGAGTGATCTAGGTACATTAGCATCAAGCTAGCGCATTTGTGGATAAGCGGAGCCTTACTTTAATAACGTCGGAGCTGTTTTTTTCAAGTCAATCGCTTTGTTGCCGTTGAAAATTGCAACATTACCCCAGACGTAGTTTGAGGTAAGGCTCTCAGTGCTGCTGGAGTGATCTAGGTACATTAGCAT